>NC_134267.1:239220868-239498368 GCF_031893055.1 Leptodactylus fuscus
TCCTCGACCTCTCCTCTGCCTTTGACACAGTTGACCACTCCCTCCTGTTAGAGACTCTCTCATCCCTTGGTATCTCAGACTTGGCCCATTCCTGGATCTCCTCATACCTCACTGACCGCACATTCAGCGTCTCCCACTCGCACACCACCTCCTCACCTCGCCCTCTCTCTGTAGGTGTCCCCCAAGGCTCCGTCCTAGGACCCCTCCTGTTCTCCATCTACACCCTTGGCCTGGGCCACCTCATAGAATCTCATGGCTTTCAGTACCACTGCTATGCCGACGACACCCAAATCTACATCTCTGGACCAGACATGACCTCCCTGCTGGCCAGAATTCCAGATTGTCTAGCGGCCGTAGCCTCCTTCCTCTCCTCCCGCTTTCTCAAACTCAACATGGAGAAAACAGAGTTTATCATCTTCAGCCCATCCTGTATGGCCCCTCCTCCTGACCCATCTATCAAAGTTAATGGAACCACAATTACCCCTGTCCCACAGGCCCGATGCCTTGGGGTAACCCTGGACTCTGACCTATCCTTCAAGCCACATATTCAAGCCCTCAACACCTCCTGCCACCTCCAGCTCAAGAACATCCACCGAATTCGCCCCTTCCTCACCCAGGAAACTACCACGATGCTCATCCAGGCCCTCATAATCTCCCGCTTAGACTACTGTAACACCCTTCTCCATGGACTCCCAGCAAACACCCTCACCCCCCTCCAGTCCACCCTAAACTGCGCTGCCCGCTTAATCCATCTCACCCCCCGATCCTCATCGGCTGCTCCCCTCTGCCAGTCCCTCCACTGGCTACCTATAGCCCAGCGAATTGAGTTCAAGCTACTAACGCTAACATACAAAGCCATCCACACCCTGTCCCCTCCATATATCTCTGACCTCATCTCCCGCTACCTGCCCACACGTAACCTCAGATCCTCCAATGACCTCCTACTCCGCTCTGCCCTCATCCGCTCCTCACACAACCGTCTCCAAGATTTCTCCTGTGCATCCCCCATACTCTGGAACTCCTTACCACGACACATAAGACTGACCCCCACAATCACAGGCTTCAAGAAGGCCCTGAAGACTCCCCTATTCAGGAAGGCCTACAACCTCCAATAACACTATCACCGCACCGCCATCTGCACAGTCTCCCCCCCACCTCCTGTCTCTACCCCTCTTCCTCCATAGACTGTAAGCCCTTGCGGGCAGGGCCCTCTACCCAACTGTGCCAGTCAGTCATTGTTAGTATTATATCTACTGTGTAATGTATGTAACCCCCAACTTGTATGTAACCCCCAAATGTAAAGCACCATGGAATTAATGGTGCTATATAAATAAATAATAATAATAATAATAGTCATCCATCCATGGATAGCTGGGTTTGGTTTGATTTGTTCTCAGAATAGGTGGGGGTACCCCTTACATAGGATCATCGCCCATGAGAATGAAGTATTGGGAATCTGTAATGTCTCTGCCTGTTTGGGTCACTGCGCCACCCTCTGCTCGCATGCTGCGGTGCAGGAGGCGTGTGCAGTTTAATTCCTTGCTTACAGCTTTTGGTTGCACTGTGTGAACACGGCTCTAGTTCTGTAATTGAATTTCCACCACACCCGTCTTCTGCCCTGGTTTGCCTCTGTTCATACAGTTGTTAATTCTAGTCTTGCCCTGTGATTGACAGCCTGTCCACCTATCAACTCCAGGGCGGGTTCTTCCTCCCTATTTATTCTTGGCTCACATTTACACTGGTGCTTGCTATTGCCTTGTGTGTGCTGGCTTTTCTCTTGCTGTTTATTCGTGTATTCTGATTCTTGACCTCTGGCTTTCCCTATTGACTATTCTTTCGGATTTCGATTTTGTCACTGCATTGCTCGACTGTTACCAACCCCTGGCTACCTCACCATCCCTTTGTTGTTTGTCTTCTCTGTGTTTTGTGTGTCACGTATTTAGGAACGGTCTGTCGTCCAGTTGTCACCTATTACATAGGATAGGACCGGCAAGCAGGAAGGGACATTGGGGGGTTTCAGACCAGGGCTCACTGTCTCTTGCACCCCTTCCTCCAGGGTTCATCAGCAGCTACTGGGGAATTGTCATCCTAGTAATTCCCTAACAGAATCATAATGATAAATCCAATATGGCCGACCCTTCTTTTCCGGGACATGCATGTCAGAGGTGATTCAGGACACCTCCACACAAACTTAGAGCTGGATGGTCCTTCAGAACTTTAAGACCATTTTATATACAGAGTCGAAACAATCTTAGGTAAAAAGTCTAAATATCGGGTACAAAGTATCATAGAAATGGGACAGAATATGAGCCGGAATCTTACCATGTCCATGTTCCTGGGCAATGCCCCAGCTTGTAGTGGTTCAGGCGAGGAGAGGTCTGCTTGTTGCCAATGGAGTGGATGAGAAGGAACACAACCTAGGGTACGTATTCCAGGGCACCATTTCTGTTCCTATTACATGCCATATTTATAGACTCGACATCTACCATATTATTCACAGATTTCTACTTTGTGACTTTTTCTTTTCTCTTGCCAGAATTCTGAAGTGCAGGGCCGGATAAATTTCTCCAATTCTGGATAATTTGTATCTTTGCTCCGGCCAGTGAATTTGTGCAGTACTTTCTCCCCGCCTCATATATCGTCCGTCAGGACTGGAGAGAATGTTCAGGACTTGCATTAAATAAGTATTCCCCAGATTCAGGCACTCAAGCCATTAAATAGTGCTTTATGGATGTCTCCCCTTCAATACAACCTAAACAGACCATAAAAATGTATCACTGGTAGATTAACACCGCGCGACATTGCCCCATAATATATGAAAAATATGTAAACTGTACTCAGCCGGAGGAAGGACAGCAGCGTATATACAAAGTGACTGCCGAGGAACAAGACGGCCAAGTATGGAAACAGGAGGAAGAGCAGATAGACCGGATAGTGATAGGGAATGGGGGGGTTTATATTCTTATTATATATTTTTTAAGAAAGATTGTCACATTTATCCTGAGGCCATATCTAACATTGAAGCGAAAAGGAAAGAAAACTCACGTACAGAAGCAGCCGCTTATTACTTACAGATGTATTCTAATTACTATTGTCACCTCCAGTCTGCAAGAAGATTGTGCAATTCATTTCCATTATTTTGATTATTAGAGTTGCTGCATTACTAATACTATGGCCATGGACCTTCTACAATACTGCTCCTATGTACAAGAATATAACTACTATAATACTGCTCCTATGTACAAGAATATAACTACTATAATACTACTACTATGTACAAGAATATAACTACTATAATACTACCTCCTAAGTACAAGAATATAACTACTATAATACTACTCCTATGTACAAGAATATAACTACTATAATACTACTCCTATGTACAAGAATATAACTACTATAATACTGCTCCTATGTACAAGAATATAACTACTATAATACTGCCTCCTATGTACAAGAATATAACTACTATAATACTGCTCCCTATGTACAAGAATATAACTACTATAATACTACTCCTATGTACAAGACTATAACTACTATAATACTACTCCTATGTACAAGAATATAACTACTATAATACTACCTCCTATGTACAAGAATATAACTACTATAATACTACTCCTATGTACAAGAATATAACTACTATAATACTGCTCCTATGTACAAGAATATAACTACTATAATACTACCTCCTAAGTACAAGAATATAACTACTATAATACTACCTCCTATGTACAAGAATATAACTACTATAATACTACCTCCTATGTACAAGAATATAACTACTATAATACTGCTCCTATGTACAAGAATATAACTACTATAATACTACTCCTATGTACAAGAATATAACTACTATAATACTGCTCCTATGTACAAGAATATAACTACTATAATACTGCCTCCTATGTACAAGAATATAACTACTATAATACTACCTCCTATGTACAAGAATATAACTACTATAATATTACTCCTATGTACAAGAATATAACTACTATAATACTACTCCTATGTACAAGAATATAACTACTATAATACTGCTCCTATGTACAAGAATATAACTACTATAATACTGCCTCCTATGTACAAGAATATAACTACTATAATACTGCTCCCTTCCTATGTACAAGAATATAACTACTATAATACTACCTCCTAAGTACAAGAATATAACTACTATAATACTACTCCTATGTACAAGAATATAACTACTATAATACTACTCCTATGTACAAGAATATAACTACTATAATACTGCTCCTATGTACAAGAATATAACTACTATAATACTGCCTCCTATGTACAAGAATATAACTACTATAATACTGCTCCCTATGTACAAGAATATAACTACTATAATACTGCCTCCTATGTACAAGAATATAACTACTATAATACTGCTCCCTATGTACAAGAATATAACTACTATAATACTACCTCCTAAGTACAAGAATATAACTACTATAATACTACTCCTATGTACAAGAATATAACTACTATAATACTGCCTCCTATGTACAAGAATATAACTACTATAATACTACTCCTATGTACAAGAATATAACTACTACAATACTGCTCCTATGTACAAGAATATAACTACTATAATACTACTCCTATGTACAAGAATATAACTACTATAATACTACTCCTATGTACAAGAATATAACTACTATAATACTGCTCCTATGTACAAGAAAATAACTACTATAATACTGCCTCCTATGTACAAGAATATAAGTACTATAATACTACTCCTATGTACAAGAATATAACTACTACAATACTGCTCCTATGTACAAGAATATAACTACTATAATACTACTCCTATGTACAAGAATATAACTACTATAATACTACATCCTATGTACAAGAATATAACTACTATAATACTACTCCTATGTACAAGAATATAACTTCTATAATACTACTCCTATGTACAAGAATATAACTACTATAATACTACCTCCTATGTACAAGAATATAACTACTATAATATTACTCCTATGTACAAGAATATAACTACTATAATACTAATCCTATGTACAAGAATATAACTACTATAATACTGCTGCTATGTACAAGAATATAACTACTATAATACTGCTGCTATGTACAAGAATATAACTACTATAATACTACTCCTATGTACAAGAATATAACTACTATAATACTACTCCTATGTACAAGAATATAACTACTATAATACTGCTGCTATGTACAAGAATATAAGTACTATAATACTGCTCCTATGTACAAGAATATAACTACTATAATACTACTCCTATGTACAAGAATATAACTACTATAATACTGCCCCTATGTACAAGAATATAACTACTATAATACTACTCCTATGTACAAGAATATAACTACTATAATACTACCTCCTATGTACAAGAATATAACTACTATAATACTACATCCTATGTACAAGAATATAACTACTATAATACTGCTGCTATGTACAAGAATATAACTACTATAATACTGCTGCTATGTACAAGAATATAACTACTATAATACTGCTGCTATGTACAAGAATATAACTACTATAATACTACTCCTATGTACAAGAATATAACTACTATAATACTGCTGCTATGTACAAGAATATAACTACTATAATACTGCTCCTATGTACAAGAATATAACTACTATAATACTACTCCTATGTACAAGAATATAACTTCTATAATACTACTCCTATGTACAAGAATATAACTACTATAATACTACTCCTATGTACAAGAATATAACTACTATAATACTACCTCCTATGTACAAGAATATAACTACTATATTACTACTCCTATGTACAAGAATATAACTACTATAATACTGCTGCTATGTACAAGAATATAACTGCTATAATACTGCTGCTATGTACAAGAATATAACTACTATAATACTGCTCCTATGTACAAGAATATAACTACTATAATACTGCTCCTATGTACAAGAATATAACTACTATAATACTACTCCTATGTACAAGAATATAACTACTATAATACTGCTGCTATGTACAAGAATATAACTACTATAATACTACTCCTATGTACAAGAATATAACTACTATAATACTGCTGCTATGTACAAGAATATAACTACTATAATACTGCTCCTATGTACAAGAATATAACTACTATAATACTGCTCCTATGTACAAGAATATAACTACTATAATACTACTCCTATGTACAAGAATATAACTACTATAATACTGCTGCTATGTACAAGAATATAACTACTATAATACTACCTCCTATGTACAAGAATATAACTACTATAATACTGCCTCCTATGTACAAGAATATAACTACTATAATACTACTCCTATGTACAAGAATATAACTACTATAATACTACATCCTATGTACAAGAATATAACTACTATAATACTGCTCCTATGTACAAGAATATAACTACTATAATACTACTCCTATGTACAAGAATATAACTACTATAATACTACTCCTATGTACAAGAATATAACTACTATAATACTACTCCTATGTACAAGAATATAACTACTATAATACTACTCCTATGTACAAGAATATAACTACTATAATACTACCTCCTATGTACAAGAATATAACTACTATATTACTACTCCTATGTACAAGAATATAACTACTATAATACTGCTGCTATGTACAAGAAAATAACTGCTATAATACTGCTGCTATGTACAAGAATATAACTACTATAATACTGCTCCTATGTACAAGAATATAACTACTATAATACTGCTCCTATGTACAAGAATATAACTACTATAATACTACTCCTATGTACAAGAATATAACTACTATAATACTACTCCTATGTACAAGAATATAACTACTATAATACTGCTGCTATGTACAAGAATATAACTACTATAATACTACTCCTATGTACAAGAATATAACTACTATAATACTGCTCCTATGTACAAGAATATAACTACTATAATACTACTCCTATGTACAAGAATATAACTACTATAATACTGCTCCTATGTACAAGAATATAACTACTATAATACTACTCCTATGTACAAGAATATAACTACTATAATACTGCCTCCTATGTACAAGAATATAACTACTATAATACTACTCCTATGTACAAGAATATAACTACTACAATACTGCTCCTATGTACAAGAATATAACTACTATAATACTACTCCTATGTACAAGAATATAACTACTATAATACTACATCCTATGTACAAGAATATAACTACTATAATACTGCTCCTATGTACAAGAATATAACTACTATAATACTACTCCTATGTACAAGAATATAACTTCTATAATACTACTCCTATGTACAAGAATATAACTACTATAATACTACCTCCTATGTACAAGAATAATATACTACTATAATACTACTCTATGTACAAGAATATAACTACTATAATACTGCTGCTATGTACAAGAATATAACTACTATAATACTGCTGCTATGTACAAAGAATATAACTACTATAATACTACTCCTATGTACAAGAATATAACTACTATAATACTACTCCTATGTACAAGAATATAACTACTATAATACTGCTGCTATGTACAAGAATATAACTACTATAATACTACTCCTATGTACAAGAATATAACTACTATAATACTGCTCCTATGTACAAGAATATAACTACTATAATACTAGCTCCTATGCACAAGAATATAACTACTATAATACTGCTCCTATGTACAAAGAATATAACTACTATAATACTACCTCCTATGTACAAGAATATAACTACTATAATACTACTCCTAAGTACAAGAATATAACTACTATAATACTGCCTCCTATGTACAAGAATATAACTACTATAATACTACTCCTATGTACAAGAATATAACTACTATAATACTACCTCCTATGTACAAGAATATAACTACTATAATACTGCTCCTATGTACAAGAATATAACTACTATAATACTGCTCCTATGTACAAGAACATAACTACTATAATACTACCTCCTAAGTACAAGAATATAACTACTATAATACTACTCCTATGTACAAGAATATAACTACTATAATACTACTCCTATGTACAAGAATAAAACTACTACAATACTGCTCCTATGTACAAGAATATAACTACTATAATACTGCCTCCTATGTACAAAGAATATAACTACTATAATACTGCTCCCTATGTACAAGAATATAACTACTATAATACTGCTCCTATGTACAAGAAAATAACTACTATAATACTACTCCTATGTACAAGAATATAACTACTATAATACTACCTCCTAAGTACAAGAATATAACTACTATAATACTACTCCTATGTACAAGAATATAACTACTATAATACTACTCCTATGTACAAGAATATAACTACTATAATACTACCTCCTATGTACAAGAATATAACTACTATAATACTACTCCTATGTACAAGAACATAACTACTATAATACTGCTCCTATGTACAAGAATATATAACTACTATAATACTACCTCCTAAGTACAAGAATATAACTACTATAATACTACTCCTATGTACAAGAATATAACTACTATAATACTACTCCTATGTACAAGAATATAACTACTATAATACTGCCTCCTATGTACAAGAATATAACTACTATAATACTGCCTCTTATGTACAAGAATATAACTACTATAATACTGCTCCCTATGTACAAGAATATAACTACTATAATACTGCTCCTATGTACAAGAATATAACTACTATAATACTACTCCTATGTACAAGAATATAACTACTACAATACATAATTACTGCTCCTATGTACAAGAATATAACTACTATAATACTACTCCTATGTACAAGAATATAACTACTATAATACTACTCCTATGTACAAGAATATAACTACTATAATACTGCTCCTATGTACAAGAAAATAACTACTATAATACTGCCTCCTATGTACAAGAATATAACTACTATAATACTACTCCTATGTACAAGAATATAACTACTACAATACTGCTCCTATGTACAAGAATATAACTACTATAATACTACTCCTATGTACAAGAATATAACTACTATAATACTACATCCTATGTACAAGAATATAACTACTATAATACTGCTCCTATGTACAAGAATATAACTACTATAATACTACTCCTATGTACAAGAATATAACTTTTTATAATACTACTCCTATGTACAAGAATATAACTACTATAATACTACCTCCTATGTACAAGAATATAACTACTATAATACTAATCCTATGTACAAGAATATAACTACTATAATACTGCTGCATATGTACAAGAATATAACTACTATAATACTACTCCTATGTACAAAGAAATATAACTACTATAATAACTAATCCTATGTACAAGAATATAACTACTATAATACTGCTGCTATGTACAAGAATATAACTACTATAATACTGCTGCTATGTACAAGAATATAACTACTATAATAATACTCCTATGTACAAGAATATAACTACTATAATACTACTCCTATGTACAAGAATATAACTACTATAATACTGCTGCTATGTACAAGAATATAACTACTATAATACTGCTCCTATGTACAAGAATATAACTACTATAATACTACTCCTATGTACAAGAATATAACTACTATAATACTGCTCCTATGTACAAGAATATAACTACTATAATACTGCCCCTATGTACAAGAATATAACTACTATAATACTACTCCTATGTACAAGAATATAACTACTATAATACTACCTCCTATGTACAAGAATATAACTACTATAATACTACAACTCCTATGTACAAGAATATAACTACTATAATACTGCCTCCTATGTACAAGAATTATAAAACTACTATAATACTACTCCTATGTACAAGAATATAACTACTATAACTATTCCTATGTACAAGAATATAACTACTATAATACTGCATCCTATGTACAAGAATATAACTACTATAATACTGCTCCTATGTACAAGAATATAACTACTATAATACTACTCCTATGTACAAAGAATATAACTTCTATAATACTACTCCTATGTACAAGAATATAACTACTATAATACTACCTCCTATGTACAAGAATATCACTACTATATTACTACTCCTATGTACAAGAATATAACTACTATAATACTGCTGCTATGTACAAGAATATAACTACTATAATACTGCTGCTATGTACAAGAATATAACTACTATAATACTGCTCCTATGTACAAGAATATAACTACTATAATACTGCTCCTATGTACAAGAATATAACTACTATAATACTACTCCTATGTACAAGAATATAACTACTATAATACTACTCCTATGTACAAGAATATAACTACTATAATACTGCTGCTATGTACAAGAATATAACTACTATAATACTACTCCTATGTACAAGAATATAACTACTATAATACTGCTTCCTATGTACAAGAATATAACTACTATAATACTACTCCTATGTACAAGAATATAACTACTATAATACTGCTCCTATGTACAAGAATATAACTACTATAATACTACTCCTATGTACAAGAATATAACTACTATAATACTGCCCTCCTATGTACAAGAATATAACTTTTTATAATAATACTCCTATGTACAAGAATATAACTACTATAATACTACCTCCTATGTACAAGAATATAACTACTATAATACTACTCCTATGTACAAGAATATAACTACTATAATACTAATCCTATGTACAAGAATATAACTACTATAATACTGCTGCTATGTACAAGAATATAACTACTATAATACTGCTGCTATGTACAAGAATATAACTACTATAATACTACTCCTATGTACAAGAATATAACTACTATAATACTAACTCCTATGTACAAGAATATAACTACTATAATACTACCTCCTATGTACAAGAATATAACTACTATAATACTGCCTCCTATGTACAAGAATATAACTTCTATAATACTACTCCTATGTGCAAGAATATAACTACTATAATACTACCTCCTATGTACAAGAATATAACTACTATATTACTACTCCTATGTACAAGAATATAACTACTATAATACTGCTGCTATGTACAAGAATATAACTACTATAATACTGCTGCTATGTACAAGAATATAACTACTATAATACTGCTCCTATGTACAAGAATATAACTACTATAATACTACTCCTATGTACAAGAATATAACTACTATAATACTACTCCTATGTACAAGAATTATAACTACTATAATACTGCTGCTATGTACAAGAATATAACTACTATAATACTACTCCTATGTACAAGAATATAACTACTATAATACTGCTCCTATGTACAAGAATATAACTACTATAATACTACTCCTATGTACAAGAATATAACTACTATAATACTGCTCCTATGTACAAGAATATAACTTTTTATAATAATACTCCTATGTACAAGAATATAACTACTATAATACTACCTCCTATGTACAAGAATATAACTACTATAATACTACTCCTATGTACAAGAATATAACTACTATAATACTAATCCTATGTACAAGAATATAACTACTATAATACTGCTGCTATGTACAAGAATATAACTACTATAATACTGCTGCTATGTACAAGAATATAACTACTATAATACTACTCCTATGTACAAGAATATAACTACTATAATACTACTCCTATGTACAAGAATATAACTACTATAATACTACCTCCTTCCTATGTACAAGAATATAACTACTATAATACTGCCTCCTATGTACAAGAATATAACTTCTATAATACTACTCCTATGTGCAAGAATATAACTACTATAATACTACCTCCTATGTACAAGAATATAACTACTATATTACTACTCCTATGTACAAGAATATAACTACTATAATACTGCTGCTATGTACAAGAATATAACTACTATAATACTGCTGCTATGTACAAGAATATAACTACTATAATACTGCTCCTATGTACAAGAATATAACTACTATAATACTACTCCTATGTACAAGAATATAACTACTATAATACTACTCCTATGTACAAGAATATAACTACTATAATACTGCTGCTATGTACAAGAATATAACTACTATAATACTACTCCTATGTACAAGAATATAACTACTATAATACTGCTCCTATGTACAAGAATATAACTACTATAATACTACTCCTATGTACAAGAATATAACTACTATAATACTGCTCCTATGTACAAGAATATAACTACTATAATACTACTCCTATGTACAAGAATATAACTACTATAATACTGCCTCCTATGTACAAGAATATAACTTTTTATAATAATACTCCTATGTACAAGAATATAACTACTATAATACTACCTCCTATGTACAAGAATATAACTACTATAATACTACTCCTATGTACAAGAATATAACTACTATAATACTAATCCTATGTACAAGAATATAACTACTATAATACTGCTGCTATGTACAAGAATATAACTACTATAATACTGCTGCTATGTACAAGAATATAACTACTATAATACTACTCCTATGTACAAGAATATAACTACTATAATACTACTCCTATGTACAAGAATATAACTACTATAATACTACCTCCTATGTACAAGAATATAACTACTATAATACTGCCTCCTATGTACAAGAATATAACTACTATAATACTACTCCTATGTACAAGAATATAACTACTATAATACTACCTCCTATGTACAAGAATATAACTACTATAATACTACTCCTATGTACAAGAATATAACTACTATAATACTGCTCCTATGTACAAGAATATAACTACTATAATACTGCTGCTATGTACAAGAATATAACTACTATAATACTAATCCTATGTACAAGAATATAACTACTATAATACTACCTCCTATGTACAAGAATATAACTACTATAATACTACTCCTATTTACAAGAATATAACTACTATAATACTGCTCCTATGTACAAGAATATAACTACTATAATACTACCTCCTATGTACAAGAATATAACTACTATAATACTACTCCTATGTACAAGAATATAACTACTATAATACTACATCCTATGTACAAGAATATAACTACTATAATACTGCTCCTATGTACAAGAATATAACTACTATAATACTACTCCTATGTACAAGAATATAACTTCTATAATACTACTCCTATGTACAAGAATATAACTACTATAATACTACCTCCTATGTACAGGAATATAACTACTATAATACTACTCCTATGTACAAGAATATAACTACTATAATACTGCTGCTATGTACAAGAATATAACTACTATAATACTGCTGCTATGTACAAGAATATAACTACTATAATACTACTCCTATGTACAAGAATATAACTACTATAATACTACTCCTATGTACAAGAATATAACTACTATAATACTGCTGCTATGTACAAGAATATAACTACTATAATACTACTCCTATGTTCAAGAATATAACTACTATAATACTGCTCCTATGTACAAGAATATAACTACTATAATACTACTCCTATGCACAAGAATATAACTACTATAATACTGCTCCTATGTACAAGAATATAACTACTATAATACTACCTCCTATGTACAAGAATATAACTACTATAATACTACTCCTATGTACAAGAATATAACTACTATAATACTGCCTCCTATGTACAAGAATATAACTACTATAATACTACTCCTATGTACAAGAATATAACTACTATAATACTACCTCCTATGTACAAGAATATAACTACTATAATACTGCTCCTATGTACAAGAATATAACTACTATAATACTGCTGCTATGTACAAGAATATAACTACTATAATACTAATCCTATGTACAAGAATATAACTACTATAATACTACCTCCTATGTACAAGAATATAACTACTATAATACTACTCCTATTTACAAGAATATAACTACTATAATACTGCTCCTATGTACAAGAATATAACTACTATAATACTACTCCTATGTACAAGAATATAACTACTATAATACTACTCCTATGTACAAGAATATAACTACTATAATACTAATCCTATGTACAAGAATATAACTACTATAATACTACTCCTATGTACAAGAATATAACTACTATAATACTGCTCCTATGTACAAGAATATAACTACTATAATACTGCTCCTATGTACAAGAATATAACTACTATAATACTGCTCCTATGTACAAGAATATAACTACTATAATACTGCCCCCTATGTACAAGTATATAACTACTATAATACTACTCCTATGTACAAGAATATAACTACTATAATACTACCTCCTATATACAAGAATATAACTACTATAATACTGCTCCTATGTACAAGAATATAACTACTATAATACTACCTCCTATGTACAAGAATATAACTACTATAATACTGCTCCTATGTACAAGAATATAACTACTATAATACTACTCCTATGTACAAGAATATAACTACTATAATACTGCATCCTATGTACAAGAATATAACTACTATAATACTACTCCTATGTACAAGAATATAACTACTATAATACTGCTCCTATGTACAAGAATATAACTACTATAATACTGCTGCTATGTACAAGAATATAACTACTATAATACTACTCCTATGTACAAGAATATAACTACTATAATACTACTCCTATGTACAAGAATATAACTACTATAATACTACTCCTATGTACAAGAATATAACTACTATAATACTGCTCCTATGTACAAGAATATAACTACTATAATACTGCTCCTATGTACAAGAATATAACTACTATAATACAGCCCTCTGTATATATATATTAGCTACAATTGATCACAATGAGTCACATTTGGAGTAATGTTAGTGATTTCTGGGATCAATCTATACTTTTAGTTTAGTAAGATCAGACATAGCGGCTGTATTATTTGCCTTTGCCATGGTTTCGGTATTACTCTATACTCATACTATGAGACCTCCTCCTCCTCCTCGTCTTCCCTGCACATTATCACCCACTCCCCGCCATAGTCTGTAATGTACTGTTCCTCAGTCGGTGACTGCTTGTACATGATCACTGTATAGGTGAGCAATGACTTTACTTCGATGCTTCTAAACATCAGAGCGGCTTTTGGTGATCAGACGACTCAGACGACCTTTACATTAACCTTTATTCAGAATCTGCTTGGAGTGACTCAGCCGCCGCTGTCACAGAAACCTCTGAGCCTCCAGGATCTCTATTATGTGACTGTCTCATCTTTGAAGGATGGAGCGGAGCTGTGATCACAATACAGGGACGTCTTCTTATTATACATAGAACTCCACGTTCAACATGACCACAAATGTCACAAAAGGAGCAATCCTTTCTTATAGGGTCGACGTCATCCCAAATAACTTGTCCTCTTCTGTAGTGCGAATAAATCACTATTGATACCTAGAATGATAGCCAATGCCAGTCATATACCTCTTATGAAGGCTCTGATGTAATGTAAGCCAAGTGTCTGGCGCTAAAGGGGTTAACACCAATATACTGCATCTGATGTTCTATGGCAGTGACGGGTGTAATGTCAGGATCCTTACTGGTCCGGCACAATGAAAGGGGATCATACTGATGGTCTAGATTTGTATAAGTAGTAAGTAGTAGTATAAGTACCATCCCTGGTGGCCTAGGGCAGTGAAGGGCCTGGATGCCTTCTCTTGTAAGAATATCATAGGTTATGGAAGTTAGAATTTTTGGGGGATAGGATCTATAGTTAGAGTTGGGAAGTTAGCTTCCTCTGGTGGGACTTAATGGGCTTGTGTCTTTATCCAACCTTGTCACTTTTCCCATCTTAGTATTTTAGGATCCCTGGTGGTCTAAACAGTATGAAGGGCTAATATTTGGATAGAGCGGAAAAAGGTTTTAAAGTCAGGATCCCTGGTGGTCTAGAGAAGTGTAAGGGGTTAATATATGGATCCCTGGTGGTCTAGCAAAGTGTAAGGGGTTAATATATGGATCCCTGGTCGTCTATAGAAGTGTAAGGGGTTAATATATGGATCCTTGGTGGTCTATAGAAGTGTAAGGGGTTAATATATGGATCCCTGGTGGCCTAGAGAAGAGTAAGGGATTAATATATGAGTCCCTGGTGGTCTAGCGAAGTGTAAGGGGTTAATATATGGATCCCTGGTCGTCTATAGAAGTGTAAGGGGTTAATATATGGATCCTTGGTGGTCTATAGAAGTGTAAGGGGTTAATATATGGATCCCTGGTGGCCTAGAGAAGAGTAAGGGATTAATATATGAGTCCCTGGTGGTCTAGCGAAGTGTAAGGGGTTAATATATGAGTCCCTGGTGGTCTAGCGAAGTGTAAGGGGTTAATATATGGATCCCTGGTCGTCTATAGAAGTGTAAGGGGTTAATATATGGATCCTTGGTGGTCTAGAGAAGTGTAAGGGGTTAATATATGGATCCCTGGTGGTCTAGAGAAGTGTAAGGGGTTAATATATGGATCCCTGGTGGTCTAGCGAAGTGTAAGGGGTTAATATATGGATCCCTGGTGGTCTAGAGAAGTGTAAGGGGTTAATATATGGATCCCTGGTGGTCTAGAGAAGTGTAAGGGGTTAATATATAGATCCCTGGTGCTCTAGAGAAGTGTAAGGGGTTAATATATGGATCCCTGGTGGTCTAGAGAAGTGTAAGGGGTTATGGTCAGGATCCCTGGTCTACAGCAGGGTAAGGGTTACGGTCAGGATCCCTGCTTTAGAGCAATAGAGGGTTTAGTGTTGTGTTCCCTGGTGGTCTAGGGCAAGGACATTGCTTGATATTAGAATACATGGTGATCTACAGCAATGTTAGAGTTTAATGTCATATTCCTCAGTAGTCTAGGGTCGAGACAGGGTTTTTTTTAAGAATCCTGGTGGTCTAAGGCACTGAAGGGTTTAATGTCAGGATCCCTGGTGGTCTAGGGCAATGCAAGGGATTAATATGAGAATTAATGTCATACAGTGGTCTAGGGCAGTGACTGGAATGATTTTTGGATCCCTGGTGGTCCAGGGCAGTGAATGGGACTAATGTCAGGATGTGTGGGGCTATTAGACAGTGAAGGGGTTAATGTCAGAGCATCTCCTATACCGAGGCGGTGCATTGTAATGACGTCACCTTTATAATATACAGAGCTCCTATACACTATACTGGATGGTTGGGGGATGGAGAGGTGGGGACGAATTTGGCAGCCCCAGAGCTTTGAGCCTCTGATAACTCTGTAATCCTGGGAAGTCAAATATTGACAGAAAGTCGCTGCCAAATCTTATAAGAGAGAGCCAGAAATAAGTGCGCGCCGTACGAGCTCTGCTGTTCCATGGGATTAGTAGTGGCTTCTAAGAAAAGTTACTGGAATTCGGTAAATCTGCAGCGGATCCTGCAGGGGCACAGAGTCCCCCCTATGTCCATTTAGTAGGGTCTGGACATATAGATACAGTATGGAACTGGGGGGTTCTTGCTCCATCCTGGGCCGCAACCCTTGGCTTGGGGTGAAGGGCTATTGGCAATCCATTTGGAGGATTTGGCTCAACTATGAGACCCTGTATGATGATCGGGGGAGGGGGGGGGGGCAGAATTAAAAAGGAAGTGCTCGGTTAGTACCATAGGCTTACTGTGGCTTCCTATAAGAAGACAAATACAACATACAACTCTGAGTCTTACATCGTTGGTCACTTCACTGTCTGCATGAAGGCAACATATCACTAATATGTACAACTCTTCTTAATTTATAGGGAGAGACAGATAGGCAGTACTATCTGTGCTTACATCATTTACTGTGAGAGACAAGGAGGCAGTACTATCTGTGCCCACATCATATACTGTGAGAGACATGGAGGCAGTAGTATCTGTTCCCACATCATATACTGTGAGAGACATGGAGGCAGTAGTATCTGTTCCCACATCATATACTGTGAGAGACATGGAGGCAATATTATCTGTTCCCACATCATTTACTGTGAGAGACAAGGAGGCAGTACTATCTGTGCCTACATCATTTACTTGGAGAGACAAGGAGGCAGTAGTATCTGTGCTTACATCATTTATTGGGAGAGACAAGGAGGCAGTAGTATCTGTGCCCACATCATTTACTGGGAGAGACAAGGAGGCAGTAGTATCTGTGCCCACATCATTTACTGGGAGAGACAAGGAGGCAGTAGTATCTGGGCCCACATCGCTTACTGGGAGAGAGCAGGAGACGGTAGTATCTGTGCTTACATTATTTACTGGGAGAGTCATGGTTGCTGTAGTATCTGTACCGAAATCAGTTACAGGGGTGGACAGGGAAGCAGTGCTATCTGTGTCAACATCATTTATGGGGAGGGGGGAAATAGGCAGTATCACAGCCTATGACTTCATCATTTTCAAGGGAAAGACAGCAAGGGAAGCAGTACTCTCTGTGCCCACATGATCTATAATGATATTATTTTTACAAGGAGGCAGTACTATTTGTGCGCACATC
Source organism: Leptodactylus fuscus (assembly GCF_031893055.1). Classification (NCBI taxonomy): domain Eukaryota; kingdom Metazoa; phylum Chordata; class Amphibia; order Anura; family Leptodactylidae; genus Leptodactylus; species Leptodactylus fuscus. The sequence goes on from NC_134267.1 coordinate 239,239,298, forward strand.
ATTTACTGGGAGAGACAAGGAAGTGTTAGTATCTGTGCTTACATTATTTACTGGGAGAGTCATGGCTGCAGTAACATCTGTACCTACATCAGTTACAGGGGTGGACAGGGAAGCAGTGCTACCTGTGTATACATCATTTACAGGGGTGGGGGGAGGCAGTACTGCCTATAACTACATCATTTTCAAGGGAAAGACAGCAAGGGAAGCAGTACTATCTGTACCCACATGATCTATAATGATATTATTTCTCTAGGAGGCAGTACTATTTGTGCTTACAGCTTTTGCATGGATAGAACATGAGGCAGTGGTATCTGTACCTACAGTGCATCACAAACAGGAAAGCAGTACTATCTTTGCCTACATATTGTACATGGATAGACGGGAAGTCAGTGCTATCTTTACCTACAGTACATCATAAACAGGCAAGCAGTACTATCTGTACCTACATTATTTACAAGTAGGCAGTACTATCAAATCCTACAACTTTTACATGGAAAGACAGGGAGACAATACTATCTGTGCCTACACCTTTTACATGGTAGATCAGTGAGCAGTGCTATTTATACCTACGCTGCATCACAAACAGGGAGGCAGTACAAGGATGCAGTACTATCTGTAACTACAGTGCACAGAAACACACAAACATGGAAGTAGTACTGTCTGTGCCTACAGAACACATGGAGGTAATATTATCTGTAACTACAGGACATGACATATATGAAGGTAGTACTATCTGTGCCAACATCTTTTACATGTAGGCAGTATTACCTAACTATAATATATTACATACAGGAAGGCAGTACTATCTGTAACAACATCTTTTACATGGAGACAGTATTATCTATAACTACAGGACATCACATACAGGGAGGCAGTACTATCTGTGCCAACATATTATACATGGAGACAGTATTATCTATAACTACAGGACATCACATACAGGGAGGCAGTACTATCTGTGCCAACATATTATACATGGAGACAGTATTATCTATAACTACAGAACATCACATACAGGGAGGCAGTACTATCTGTGCCTACATCTTTTACATGGAGACAGTATTGTCTATAACTACAGAACATCACATACAGGGAGGCAGTACTATCTGTGCCAACATATTATACATGGAGACAGTATTATCTATAACTACAGGACATCACATACAGGGAGGCAGTACTATCTGTGCCAACATCTTTTACATGGAGACAGTATTGTCTATAACTACAGGACATCACATACAGGGAGGCAGTACTATCTGTGCCAACATATTATACATGGAGACAGTATTGTCTATAACTACAGAACATCACATACAGGGAGGCAGTACTATCTGTGCCAACATATTATACATGGAGACAGTATTATCTATAACTACAGGACATCACATACAGGGAGGCAGTACTATCTGTGCCAACATCTTTTACATGGAGACAGTATTGTCTATAACTACAGGACATCACATACAGGGAGGCAGTACTATCTGTGCCAACATATTATACATGGAGACAGTATTATCTATAACTACAGAACATCACATACAGGGAGGCAGTACTATCTGTGCCTACATCTTTTACATGGAGACAGTATTATCTATAACTACAGGACATCACATACAGGGAGGCAGTACTATCTGTGCCTACAGTTTTTTCAAAGGAAACAAAAGTACTACTCCCTACTTAGTACTATACTGGTAGTGGTCACAATGATCCCTAGCCATAGTACTTTTTAGAATTTTATTGACACAAAGAGGGCGCCACTGTGCAGCTACAAGGGGGATAAGAGCACTATAATAACATTTCATTATAATAAACATTTTCAGGGTTTTCTTTTGAACTCATAAACCGGGCTCAGCTTTCATTGTGGACCTGCCGGCCCCTTAAATGCCATATTGGCCACTGCTGGGTCGCCCCTCGCACAGGAGCTGACTGAGGTTTCGGCTCTTGACGTCCCCATCCTTCGCTCGGCACATAGATACCAAGAAATTGTCCTTGTGGGAGAAGAAGAACGAAACGCGATTTTCCTTCTGTCATGTTCATTTTTTGTGTTCTGAAAGCCACATTCCCACTGGAAATCTCCGGCAGCAGGATCAGAATTTCAAGCATGTCGACATCCAGGATTACGGAGAGTTTCGCCTCCTGAACATCTCCCACATGATGAGGCTGGAACGTGGGGAGTAATTCTCGGAGACGTCACGCAGGAATCACTGGCCCTTCTCAGCTGCTTTGAAACAGATCCTTCCAGACAAGAATCAAAGGCTGGTGCTTGAAACACAAGATGCAGATTTCTGGGGCCCCGGGGGTAAGACAAGTGCTAGATGCATTAATGTGAACAGCAGCATTAGGGGCAGGGATGACCCCGGGCCATGGATTCTCATTTTAAGCTATTAATACTTTTACAAGTCGGAAAGCAGATTTAAAGGGGAAGTCAGAAATTGTGCCCGATCAGAATATTAAAGGGGTTCTAAATCAGGATTAGAGCGCCACTTTTATCCAGTGGTCATGCCGGGTATTGCACATGATCTCCATTGATTCTGGAAAAACAGCAAATCCTTTTTTATCCTGGTATGCCCCTTTAAGCGATATTTAAGATTAGGGTAATATCTGCCCTTATAGCAGATAAGATCTAGGCTCTTATATGGGATATAAATCATTAAAGGAGTTTTTGGACCTAGTAATATTTTTAATACTGGTGACCGATCTACAGAATAGGCTGTCAGTATCTGATCGGTGGGGGTTAGACACCCGAACCCCACACCAATCAGCTGAGACAGTCGCCTCCAGGTGCCAAAAGCAGCTTGTCTCCTATTTTATTAAGTCTCAGCCCCATCTACTCTATAGTGACCCAATAACAGATTTCAGGGACAGGGTGGACTGGACATGACGGAGCTCAATATGTCCAATCCTATTGTTCTCAAGGAGTAGGGTTGAGCCGATCTTGAGATTTCAGGATCAATTTTAAAATCCAATTTCCGATCATTTTCCAACCGATCCCAATCCTAATCGCGTTCGTGAAATTTGCTCGATCGCCGATTGGGATCCGATCTTTCCAGATCCCGATCACTCAATCCTAATTGTATATTATATATACAGTAGGGTTGAGCCGATTTTGAGATTTCAAAATCCGATTTTCGATCATTTTCCAGCCGATCCCGATCGTGAAATTTGCTCGATCGCCAATTGGGATCCGATCTTTCCCGATCCTGATCACTCAACCCTATCAAGGAGATAAGTCACCCCTAAAGGTGTCCTAAGCAGCTTATTCACCTCTCCAAACACATGAACACTAGGCCAAGCCAAGCCTTTACGTGTGTGAGGGTCATGCGGAACAGTTGCCAACCGAACAAGAGTTCGGCCAACTGGTACGTCTAAGGAGTGTTGAGTTGCAGCAGAGCCGAGCTCCTTGCCAAAGTGTGACATTGTGTTATCTGTTCTTCTTCCTATGGGGAACGTTCCTCCGTAGAAGTTGAATAGGGAAAGTGATGTAGGATTCATCGATCGTATGGAGTCTGGTGGTAATGGATGAAGGTAATGAGAGCCATAGTCCCATGGGAGGTATTAACGTGGATCAATGTCTTAGGAGATACAATGGACGCATGGAATACATTTGTGTTAGTCTGGAAGAAGTAATATGGATCCCATAAGGGTGAATTTATGACATCAGCCTAAAACAAGGAGGTCTAGACCAATTATGACCCAGGTTGTGGACATAGGGGCTCCTCACTAGAACGCAGGAGTTGAGTTAATGAACTGAACCATAATGGACAACCCATTAATGGGAAATTAAGTATGGCCGTCTCATCTTCTTATAGCTGGGGCCAAACAGAGGAGCGGGCGACCACTGTCCTCACATAGGTGCAGGATCTCACATACATACATTACTCATTTACAAAGACGGAGAGAGTCTAGCACGGCCAATGGAACCCTCTACTTATCTGGATAGAAGTCTGATAAATCTTGTATTCTCATCTGATATATTAGGCATGTTTAGGAATGTAATGAGTCTTAGATTCCTTTGGGTTATATTTCTGAACCGAGAGCCGTACTCTCATGGGATCCATTAAGCTTTCAGATAAACTGGATGCATTTGGGCTTCCTATGGGAAATATTAGGATGCATACTGTCCTCCAGTGGGATGTAGCCTACGACACCTGATGTGGTATACACTCCCATGGTGTATATGGTTTATGTAGTAGCATGGGATGAGCTTGGTCTTCTTATAGGATGTAAACTCCCAGGAGATCCATAAATCTTGACTTCCTAGGGGATATGTCCCTTACTGTCCGTAGGCCAAGAAATTTGCTCAGTTGTCATCTATTGACCCTTTTTATGGGATCTCGATGACATCTCGGCATGTGAGAGTGTCATCCGTCCACATTTATCTTCCATCGCGATGTCATTTATGGTGACGGCTTAAAACTTTATGGTGTAAGTTGCAACTTTTTTGTCACTTGGCCGAAAAAGAAGTCGTATTTCAAAAAGATCTTGATGAGAAGATGTTACATGTCGTAGTCGGTGACTGTTCTATAAAATAATAGAGAGAGAGGCCACCGAGGTCCAGTTCCACAACATGGCTCCTTGCCCAATAGGATCTGGCACCGATCTCGCCGCGTAACAGCTGTTCAGAGGTTCACAAGATGTAGACGATGGCTTCTTATCATCTCCTCCAGGATATGTGCAGTGTAGGTTAGTCATTATGTAAAACCAGAAGTTTGGGCCGAATTTAGAAGGGAGTAGGTCATAGCGATATCTCCCACGCTTTGCCGGAATGCTCGGAATGCATAAGCTCACCAGTTACGGATCAGAGTCATACGAAAACCATGACAGAGCTACGAGAGGACCGGTGGAAGTTCTCATGCCAACTGGATTTTTTTATGGGAAACCAATGGGAATTGGAAAGTCATAACACTACACAAATATGACCATTGCCCCATTACACCTTGACGGCGTCAAACCCTTTCCGTAAAATATTTTTATTGGAGGAGTTGGCTCAGAATGTAATTTTTTGGAAAAAAGAACATCTCTTAAGGACTATCTGGGGAAAGAAATTTCCAAATCCCGATGACGACACCTTATAACCCCAGACGAGAGACTCGATCTTGGAGTGCCCGGAACAAATAACAAAAATAACATTTCACAGGGGCGGTGGAAACGAAATGGAAAAAAAATACCGAAGAAAATCCATAAAAATGTCAACACCGAGTTATAATCATAAGATGGCGGCTGTTTTCTTTATGATAAGTACCAGAGCTGCGCACCTCTTAGGTCAAAGAGACAAGTCATATGGGTTTATGGTCTGTATATGTTCAAGGAATTAGGATTGTATTATATTTTTGGAGTTAAGAGCTTCATAAAAATGGATATTTCGAGGAGAAAATCTGTACGCCTGGGAAATGTCATCAGTCCCAAAGGAGAGGATGGAATCCACTGGAGCTTATTCAGTCCTGGGTTCCGTCAAGTCTTACATAGACATAAGAACTCATTCCTGGTTCTGAAGGGTAAAGACTTGGAACATCAGGATTACCAGTGGCACCTCCACCTTGGTTTACGGCCCTTTGCCATGCCGGTACTCAAGGTTTACTATCCAAATAATCTGTAGGAACCAGGAAGATGTCATAGTAGTCCTATAGATACAGAAAATAGAATATGGGATAGATAACATGTGAAGAACTTGGGGATTCTGGTTACCAGTAGAGATGAGCGAACACTAAAATGTTCGAGGTTCGAAATTCGATTCGAACAGCCGCTCAATGTTCGTGTGTTCGAATGTGTTTCGAACCCCATTATAGTTTATGGGGAACAGATACTCGTTAAGGGGGAAACCCAAATCCGTGTCTGGAGGGTCACCAAGTCCACTATGACACCCCAGGAAATGATGCCAACACCTCTGGAATGACACTGGGACAGCAGGGGAAGCATGTCTGGGGGCATCTAACACACCAAAGACCCTCTATTACCCCAACATCACAGCCTAACAACTACACACTTTACACACTCAATACCACCTCTCTGACAGTAGGAAAACACCTTGAAACATGTGTATTTGGCACTTGCAGTGAGGAGAGCTTGTCACCAGCAGTGAATTTGGCCCTTGTAGTAAGTTGAGGTTGGCACCAACATTTGTTTTGAAAATCAGGGTGGATTGAGCCTCTAACCACCAGAGTTTGTGCAAATTCATGGTGGAGGGAGCCTCTAACCAGCCCAGTTTGGACCAATTAATGGTGGAGGGAGCCTCTAAACAGCCAAGTTTTGGGAAATTCATGGTGGAGGGAGCCCCTAAAAACCCCAGTTTGGACCAATTCATGGTGGAGGGAGCCTCTAACCAGCCCAGTTTGGACCAATTCATGGTGGAGGGAGCCTCTAACCAGCCCAGTTTGGACCAATTCATGGTGGAGGGAGCCTCTAAAAAACCCAGTTTGGACCAATTCATGGTGGAGGGAGCCTCTAAACAGCCCAGTTTGGGCAAATTCATGGTGGAGGGAGCCTCTAACCAGCCCAGTTTGGACCAATTCATGGTGGAGGGAGCCTCTAAACAGCCAAGTTTGGACCAATTCATGGTGAAGGGAGCCTCTAAACAGCCAAGTTTTGGGAAATTCATGGTGGAGGGAGCCCCTAAAAACCCCAGTTTGGACCAATTCATGGTGGAGGGAGCCTCTAACCAGCCCAGTTTGGACCAATTAATGGTGGAGGGAGCCTCTAAACAGCCAAGTTTTGGGAAATTCATGGTGGAGGGAGCCTCTAACCAGCCCAGTTTGGACCAATTCATGGTGGAGGGAGCCTCTAACCAGCCCAGTTTGGACCAATTAATGGTGGAGGGAGCCTCTAAACAGCCAAGTTTTGGGAAATTCATGGTGGAGGGAGCCTCTAACCAGCCCAGTTTGGACCAATTCATGGTGGAGGGAGCCTCTAAACAGCCCAGTTTGGGCAAATTCATGGTGGAGGGAGCCTCTAAACAGCCCAGTTTGGACCAATTAATGGTGGAGGGAGCCTCTAAACAGCCAAGTTTTGGGAAATTCATGGTGGAGGGAGCCCCTAAAAACCCCAGTTTGGACCAATTCATGGTGGAGGGAGCCTCTAACCAGCCCAGTTTGGACCAATTCATGGTGGAGGGAGCCTCTAACCAGCCCAGTTTGGACCAATTCATGGTGGAGGGAGCCTCTAAAAAACCCAGTTTGGACCAATTCATGGTGGAGGGAGCCTCTAAACAGCCCAGTTTGGGCAAATTCATGGTGGAGGGAGCCTCTAACCAGCCCAGTTTGGACCAATTCATGGTGGAGGGAGCCTCTAAACAGCCAAGTTTGGACCAATTCATGGTGAAGGGAGCCTCTAAACAGCCAAGTTTTGGGAAATTCATGGTGGAGGGAGCCCCTAAAAACCCCAGTTTGGACCAATTCATGGTGGAGGGAGCCTCTAACCAGCCCAGTTTGGACCAATTAATGGTGGAGGGAGCCTCTAAACAGCCAAGTTTTGGGAAATTCATGGTGGAGGGAGCCTCTAACCAGCCCAGTTTGGACCAATTCATGGTGGAGGGAGCCTCTAACCAGCCCAGTTTGGACCAATTAATGGTGGAGGGAGCCTCTAAACAGCCAAGTTTTGGGAAATTCATGGTGGAGGGAGCCTCTAACCAGCCCAGTTTGGACCAATTCATGGTGGAGGGAGCCTCTAAACAGCCCAGTTTGGGCAAATTCATGGTGGAGGGAGCCTCTAAACAGCCCAGTTTGGACCAATTAATGGTGGAGGGAGCCTCTAACCAGCAGAGTTGGTGGAAATCAGGGTGGAGGGAGCCTCTAACCAGCAGAGTTGGGGGAAATCAGGGTGGAGGGAGCCTAGTATTAGCAGAATTGTGCAACGCTTATGGTGGATGAGTATGAGGATGCGGAGGAATTGGAGAGGTTGAGTACAGACATGGAGTTTCATGTTGGGGTGCTTTACACAGGTGGGCACAAAAATGACGGCTCTACCCAGTGGTGGTTCATTTTTATCAAAGTGAGCCGGCCGGCACTCTCAGCTGACAGACGGGTGCGCTTGTCAGTGATGATGCCACCGGCTGCACTGAACACCCTCTCAGATAGGACGCTGGCGGCAGGACAGGACAGCACCTCCAAGGCATATAGGGCAAGTTCAAGCCACAGGTCCAACTTCGACACCCAATACGTGTAGGGCGCAGAGGGGTCGGAGAGGACAGGGCTGTGGTCGGAAAGGTATTCCCGCAACATGCGCCTATACTTCTCACGCCTGGTGACACTAGGACCCTCCGTGGCGGCACTTTGGCGAGGGGGTGCCATCAAGGTGTCCCAGACCTTAGACAGTGTGCCCCTCGTTTGTGTGGACCGGTGAGAACTTGGTTGCCTACTGGAGGAACTGCCCTCCCTGCCGCCAACGTCACATGCTGGAAACATCTCCATCATATTCTGCACCAATTGCCTGTGGCAAGCATTGATGCGATTGGCCCTCCCCTCTACCGGAATAAAAGACGAGATGTTGTTTTTATACCGGGGGTCAAGGATAGCAAAGATCCAGTACTGGTTGTCCTCCATGATTTTGACAATACGCTTGTCGGTTGTAAAGCACCCCAACATGAACTCAGCCATGTCTGCCACAGTGTTAGTTGGCATGACTCCTCTGGCCCCACCGGAAAGTTCAATCTCCATTTCCTCCTCATCCTCCATGTCTACCCATCCGCGCTGCAACAATGGGACGATTCGAAGTTGCCCGGAAGCCTCCTGTATAACCATCACATCATCGGACAACTCTTCTTCCTCCTCCTCCTCCTCCATTAAACGCAGTGAAGCGGACAGATGTGTGGACCTACTCTCCAGCTGTGACGGATCGGATGCTATCCCTAACTCCTCTGTGTGATCTGAGTTATCCCTGATGTCAATCAGGGATTCTCTCAGAACACACAAGAGCGGGATTGTAAGGCTCACCATCGCATCCTCAGAGCTCACCCTCCTTGTGGACTCCTCAAAGACCCGTAGGATGTCACAAAGGTCTCTCATCCATGGCCACTCATGGATGTGAAACTGAGGCAGCTGACTTTGTGGCACCCTAGGGTTTTGTAGCTGGTATTCCATCAAAGGTCTCTGCTGCTCAACCACTCTATTCAACATTTGAAACGTTGAGTTCCAGCGTGTGGGGACGTCGCACAAAAGCCGGTGTTGTGGCACATGCAGGCGTTGCTGGAGAGATTTTAAGCTAGCAGCGGCTACTGTCGACTTGCGAAAGTGGGCGCACATGCGCCGCACTTTCACCAGTAGCTCTGGAACATTGGGGTAGCTCTTTAGGAAACGTTGCACCACTAGGTTGAAGACGTGGGCCAGGCATGGAACATGTTGGAGTCCGGCAAGCTCCAGAGCTGCTACCAGGTTCCGGCCGTTATCACAAACGACCATGCCTGGGCCCAGGTGCAGCGGCTCAAACCATATTGCCGTCTCATCGAGGAGGGCATCCCTCACCTCGGAGGCAGTGTGCTGTCTGTCCCCCAAGCTGATCAGCTTCAGCACAGCCTGCTGACGTCTACCAACGCCAGTGCTGCAACGTTTCCAACTCGTAGCTGGGGTCAATCTAACAGCGGAGGAGGAGGCGGTGGCGGAGGAGGAGGCGGTGGCGGAGGAGGAGGCGGTAGAGGAGGAGGAGGAGGGGGGTGTTCTTCTCGTGTCCCTGCCAGGAATGTTAGGCGGGGAGACGAGGTACACCGGGCCAGTTTGGGAAGCAGTCCCAGCCTCAACTACATTCACCCAGTGTGCCGTCAGTGAAATGTAGCGTCCCTGTCCGCATGCACTTGTCCACGCGTCGGTGGTCAAGTGGACCTTTGTGCAAAGCGCGGAACTAAGGGCCCGCCTGATGTTGAGTGACACGTGCTGGTACAAGGCGGGGACGGCACACCGGGAGAAGTAGTGACGGCTAGGGACGGCATAGCGAGGTGCCGCAGTTGCCATCAGGTCCAGGAAGGCGGGAGTTTCAACAAGCCGGAACGCCAACATCTCCTGGGCCAGCAGTTTAGCGATGTTGGCGTTCAAGGCTTGCGCGTGTGGGTGGTTAGCAGTGTATTTCTGCCACCGCTCCAATGTCTGAGAGATGGTGGGTTGTTGTAAAGAAGCGCCTGATGGTGCCTTTGATGGTGCAGGGCAAGGAGATAAGACAGGACCAGGGGAGGATGAGGTAGAAGTCAACAAAGTGGCGGAGGCAGATGAAGTGGTGTCCTGGCTCGTCCTCTGGAGTGCATCGCCAGCACAGTCAGCAGTGGCAGTGGCAGAGGCAGAGGCAGTGGCAGAGGCAGTGGCAGTGGCGTGAACGGCAGGCGGCCTTTGTCCTGCCGTTGCTGCCTGCCACTGATTCCAGTGCTTGGATTCCAAATGACGGCGCATTGAAGTGGTGGACAGGTTGCTCTTCTCAGAGACCCTAATCAATTTCGAGAGGCAAATTGTGCAGACAACACTATATCTGTCCTCGGCGCATTCCTTGAAAAAACTCCACACCTTCGAGAAACGTGCCCTCGAGGTGGGAGTTTTTCAGGGCTGGGTACGAACTGGAACATCTTGGGAGATTCCGGGTGTGGCCTGGCTTCGCCTAAGCTGCTGACCTCTGCCTCTGCCTCTAGCTACCCTTTTTGGTGCTGCACCTGCCTCAACATCCACACTACTTTCACCGCTTGACATCCCCCCTGTCCAGGTCGGGTCAGTGTCCTCATCATCCACCACTTCCTCTTCCAACTCCTGTCTCATCTCCTCCTCCCGCACAATGCGCCGGTCAACTGGATGCCCTGACGGCAACTGCGTCACATCATCGTCGATGAGGGTGGGTTGCTGGTCATCCACCACCAAATCGAACGGAGATGGAGGAGACTCTAGTGTTTGAGCATCTGGACACAGATGCTCCTCTGTTAGGTTCGTGGAATCGTGACGTGGAGAGGCAGGTTGAGGGACAATGAAAGGAGCGGAGAACAGCTCTGGGGAGCAGGGACAGTTTGGGTTATTGTTCTGTAAAGCTTCGGAATTTTGGGAGGAAGGAAGACAAGACTGTTGGGTAATAGGAGGAGAGGAGGCAGAGTCTGACTGGCTGCTGGACAATGTGCTGTAAGCGTTCTCTGACAGCCATTGCAAGACCTGTTCCTGGTTCTCGGGCCTACTAAGGTTTGTACCCTGCAGTTTAGTTAATGTGGCAAGCAACCCTGGCACTGTGGAGTGGCGCAATGCTTTCTGCCCCACAGGAGTAGGCACGGGACGCCCTGTGGCTTCACTGCTACCTTGCTCCCCAGAACCATTCCCCCGACCTCGCCCACGGCCTCGTCCACGTCCCTTTCCGGGAGCCTTGCGCATTTTGAATTCCTAGTTAGAAATTGGCACTGTATACCAGTAGTAAAAATTGTGGGTGCACGTAACCCCAATATATTCTTTGAATTACCAGTCAGAAACTGGCACTATATGGCAGTAGCAAGAAATGAGGGTATTTGTATTCCCAATATATTCTTTGAATTCCCAGTCAGACAATGGCACTGTATACCAGTAGTAAAAATTGTGGGTGCACGTAACCCCAATATATTCTTTGAATTACCAGTCAGAAACTGGCACTATATGGCAGTAGCAAGAAATGAGGGTATTTATAACCCCAATATATTCTTTGAATTCCCAGTCAGACAATGGCACTGTATACCAGTAGTAAAAATTGTGGGTGTATATAGCCCCAATTCTATTGCTAGGGGACTTGCAGGGTATTTCTGGGGTGAAGGTGGGGGGGCACACCGTTGGAACGGGTATCGGGGTATATATCGGGTATACGGGAATACACTGACAGTGTATTCCATTCAGGATCCTGGGAAAGCTGGGTTGCGGCGATTGAGCCCGTCAGTGCCACGTTACACTGACAAGCTTCTCCCTGGAATTTAGCTCTTACAAGAGCTGTTGTGGTTGTCTTCTTCTTCCTATCCTAGCCTGTCCCTGCCTACCCAGAATCTAAGCCCTAGCTAGCTGGACGGAAACCTCCGTCCTCGGTGAATTGCAAGCTCAGAATGACGCGAACCTGGGCGGCGCTGTTCTTTTAAATTAGAGGTCACATGTTTTCGGCAGCCAATGGGTTTTGCCTACTTTTCTCAACGTCACCGGTGTCGTAGTTCCTGTCCCACCTACCCTGCGCTGTTATTGGAGCAAAAAAGGCGCCAGGGAAGGTGGGAGGGGAATCGAGTAATGGCGCACTTTACCACGCGGTGTTCGATTCGATTCGAACATGCCGAACAGCCTAATATCCGATCGAACATGAGTTCGATAGAACACTGTTCGCTCATCTCTAGTTACCAGTAAACTAAGAATCAGCGCTCAATGTCAAGCAGCTGCTGCTAAAGCAAACAAAGCCATATGAAAAAGAGATAACAACACATTCCCTTTGTTTGATGATCCTCCAGGCGGTTTTATTGCAAGTCCCTTATTTTTCCATATGTAAATGAGTTCCACGGAGCGGGGTGTGGTGGTGAGTATTTTGTTTTTCACCTTCTCCTGCTTCGTATAAAAAAAATGGTTATCCTAGACAATCCCTTTAAGTATGGAGTCAGGAGGCCAGCATGGTCACCATCTGTCATTATAACTATATGACCGGAGCCTGTCTAATCATCAGCCATAGATGTGATAGGAGTTTGTGTGGAACCATCTTTGCAGGTTCATCATACAGAAGGTTCTGGTGTCCAAGATGGTGACTAAAGATGGACGAATCTCACAAGTTTGTTTTCCTCTCCAGGGCTCCTCACTAGGGTTGAGCCGATCTTGACTTTTCAGGATCGATTTTAAAATCCGATTTCCGATCATTTTTCATTCGAACCCGATCTCGATCCCAATTCCGATCCCAATGCAAGTCAATGGGTTTTTTTTATTAATTGGAGATCAGATTTTAAAAGCAATCCTATTCACTATACGGCATGGAATCTGACAATTGAACGCTTTAATTGTTAGACTCCACTCTGTGTAGTGAATCACTAAGTAGCCAGAGGATTTTTTTTTAATCCTCTGGCTACTTAGTCCCCCTTGGTGTCCACTTACCTGCAGAGATGGCTGGTCTGATGCCCGGTGTTCTTCTTCGCCTCACTGCCGCTCCACGCTGCTCTTCTCGCCTCGCTGCCCCCTCCCTGCCAGGTTAGGAGAGTGTGGGCGGGTACTGGGAGGGCAGATGTCTCCCCACCCTGTACCCGCCCACAATCTTCTAAGCCAAAAGCCCCGCCTTCCTAGCTCTTTAAACACTAACCTGGGAGGCGGCAGCAGCGAGGCGAGAAGAGCAGCGTGAAGCGGCAGTGAGCGAAGAAGAAAGAGAACACCGGGCACCGGACCAGCCATCTCTGGAAGAAGTAAGTAGCTACTAGAGATGTTAGTTTAGTCTCCCATTAGAATGAATGGAGACAGCCGGCGCGCAGGGGGTTAAGGCTGTGTGCCGGCTGCTTCCATTCATTCCTATAGAACTGCAGCGGAGCCTTCACACTGAGTATATACTCCACTCAGAATGAGCGGAGCGTATACTCAGTGTGAAGGCTAAGCAAAGCATTGTGGGAAATAGTCACCGATCTCAATCCCACCTAAAAAGATTGTGTTCGGAATTCCGATCGTTCAACCCTACTCCTCACCTTTCTTGGACATCTTCTGAACTCTCCAGGACTCCTGGGTAATGTAAGTATCCCAGGACTATGACTGAGGTCGGCATTCATGTAGGAAGTGTCAACATGATGACCGGACTCTGCAATTAAGCCATAGAGAGGTGAGAAGAGGCCAGTATGTATGAGTATGAGTTTATTACCCCAGGACCCTAATTATCATCGCCGGGGTTCTGGAGAGACCTTTCAGTATAATAATGATTCTTGGATGGCAAACCCCAAAATTTAAGATCTGGTTGAACCCAAAATTTTAAATTTGGTTGAATCCAAAATTTTTGAAAAATTTGTTACAAATCAGTTTGCTTATCTCTAATAGTGACCCCTGGAGGGAACAGAAAGACATGTAATCTCCAGAAGGTCACAACATGACCCAACCGAAAAGAAAGACGATATCAATTCCAATATGGAATGGTTTTTTGGAAGCTCAATTGATACTCGTCAGTATAATTTTGTGTATTTTTGTACGGAATTCCTTTAGACAATATCTCAATGACCCAATGACATTCCTGCTGCCCCGTCTACTTGACCCTTCACATTTCCAACACATTGGGCTTCGAATCTATGATGTCTGTTCAATAACCTATTAGTCTTGCTGGTGATGACGCCACCCTTGGACACCCATTGGATTTTACTGTATAATGGATTGCAGTTTTCCACAGGTCGATGCCAGGACGACAGGAATTCCATATAATATATTCATCAGGGCCCCATAAATTAGGGATATGTGATTGGAAAGTGACTCTGTAAATTTTTGGCCTTCTTTACAAAAAGACAACCTGGGGAGAACATAGCCATCAACGTCTGGGGTTATTATAGGGAGGAGGGTTTGGAAAATATTTCCCTCAAAATTTTGGTAAATTTCTACATCACATTAGAATTAACCCTTTTATGACTTGACTACGTTAAATTCTAAAGGTTTGTTTTTCTTTCAAATTTTTTATACCGTTCTTCGGATGAGTTGATATCTTAAGGTCACATAAGATTTACATGATGATAGGGAACCCATTATATCAGTTCCCTTTACAGGGACAGTTCATAATGTAACACCTTGGTGGTGCCAGTGGCCCTGTGGGCAGGAATGGGCCATGCCATCGAAGAAATCCCATAACCACTTTCCGACCACCGCTTGACTATTTGCATCTGTTTAGCAGCCAGATCAGCTGTAATGTATACCGGGCTGTTTCCTCCGGTAACTCGGGTCACGGCTGGGGGGGGAGGAGCCCGGGCAGGGCCGGCTCCAGGTTTTTATGGGCCCTTGGGCAACAGAGCCTCAGTGGGCCCCCTTGTAAAGGAGGTGGGGGTAGTCGAAACACTGAAGCGAGTGACGTCACGCAGGTGTGTGGCGTCACCAACGCCATACCTCCCAATTTTTAAAGAATAGAAAGAGGGCAAATTTGGCTCCACCCACTTTTATGTTGACTCCGCCCATTTTCATTCATTTATCATGTGTTCCCACACAGAATAATCCTCCTACAGTCACCCTTAAATTATATGCCCCTCTCCATCTCTCCCCCAGTTTCATATACACCCTTCCTCTGCCCACAGTTTCAAGTCCCCCGTCTCTGCACCAGTGTCATGCTGTTCCACCCCCCCATCTGCCCCAGTGTCATGCCGTTCCCCCCCTCCCCTTCAATTGCCCCCCCCCAGTTTCTTTGGGCCCCCTCCATCTCTGTCCCCAGTTTCATGCCGTTCTCTCCCCACCCCCTTCATCTTCCCCAGTGTCATGCCGTTCCCCCCCCCTCCCCTTCATTTGCCCCCCCAGTTTCATTGGACCCCCTCCATCTCTGTCCCCAGTGTCATGCCTTCCCCCCCCTCCCCTTCATTTGCCCCCCCAGTTTCATGGGCCCCCTTCATTATGTTCCACCTTAATATTTAATACAAAACAAACACACTCACCTTCCATCGCTCCCCCGATGCTCCTCTCTCTGCTCTCTCACTCCATTCACATAGGCGATTAAAGCAGGAGCTGTGAGATCAGCTCCTGCTTTAAAGCTGCGGTCTGGCTTGCGTGTGTAGGCGCGATGTGATGACATCATCACATCGCGCCTAGACACGCGAGCCGGTCCGCAGCTTTAAAGCAGGAGCTGATCTCACAGCTCCTGCTTTAATCGCCTATGTATTCAGCTCCTCTGCGTCCGTCGGACGCCGATGAGCTGAAATCGGGACAGGCAAGTGCTGGGGCGGGCAAATGCCGGGGGGCCCCCAGAGGCTCTATGGGCCCCGGCACTTGCCCGACTATGCCGTGCGCTGACGCCGGGGTCGCGGCTGGGGGGGGAAGCCTGGGGTCAAGGCTGGGGAGGGGAAGGCCAGGGTCTCGGCTGGGGGGGGGGGAAGGGGATGCCGGGGGGGGAGGGGATGCCGGGGTGGGGTGGGGGGGGGGGAAGGCCGGGGTCACAGGTGGGAGGGGAGGCCGGGGTCACAAGTGGGGGGAAGGGGAGGCTGGGGTCGCGGCGGCAGCAGGGCAATGGGGGGAAGCCAGGGCCAAGCTGCAGTTGGGTCGTGCAGGGGGGAGGGGGCCGCAGACAAGGTCGCGGGTAATACTAATTCCCTATAAGGGTAAACTGGCCATTGACCACTAGAGTCGGGGGCAAAAAAGCTGAGAGGTCCCATCACTGGTCCTTCTACCCCTACATACATACAGTAATAAGGCCATGTGCGTATCCCAGACTGATAGCACTTGACCATCTGAGTATCTCAAAGACCAAAAAGTTAGGCCCTTGGTCCCAGAGCTGTTTACCCCCTCCCCCCCAGGGACATTTGCTACCAGGCCCTGGTCCAAAGGCCTCTGCAGAATATAAGAAGACCCTAGTAGTATAGATAGACCATGGTGTGTGGGGCTCCATTACAGATTTCGTATTAGGGCCCAGGAGCCTTACGTTACGCTCTGCGCGTTCTCTTGCCTCCCCCCATACAAGTAGACATTATACTACATAACCGGCAGCGTGCGGCCTCTTTTACGATCCCCCTGCCTCGTAGGATGTGACACGTTTATGACCCTGAGATTATCCATCTGCCTCTAAGCAGGCGATTGTGCCCTGAACAATATGAGCCGTGAAACTTTACAGGTTCCCGTTTATGGGAACGACACAAACTTTTATGGCCCTGGTGATAATGGAGGTAAACAGAACATGGCGTATGATGTCGTCCCCCGGAGCTGGGAGTTTATACCGGGTCCTGCGCTATTTACAAGACCCTAACGTGCGGCCGCCATCGACCTAGCTGAATACTTTTATGGCTAAAGCTCTAATCTAAGGTTGGAAGTCGTTTAATAACGTTGTATTTTCTGCCATATTTTTAATCACGATGCTATATGTAATCCGTGTAATCCCTTCTATTCTAGTCGAAGGCCGGGAAACTGGAAAGTGGATCGACGGCTCGCGTTCTATTCACATGTGGGGTAATACGAAAAAAATCAATTTGTAGGACGTTGAGTGTTTATCCGAAACAGCATTTTTACCCGTTCCCTGCCGAGATTTACGTAACACGCCGTGACTTTAAATACGAGAATAGAAGGGCGAGAGCTTAGATATTACGTATCATATTAAGGAATTGTATCATTCTATTGATTCTAGAATACAGTAAGGATTAGGGGTCGGAATTAGGGGGGAAGTTCACATCCTGGTGCGGTGTCAGTGTCGAGGAGGAGGGGCAGGAAGAGAGAGCGGGGTGAAAGGTCACATATTTGTTATACCTGTTATCTCTGCGCCCTGTACAGTCTCCTATTTAGAGATGAGCAAACCCGGGCCAAGTTCATTTTGGGCTTGACCAAACCCGAAACTCTTCAGACACCAGAGTATAATGAGTGGCGTTCCATAAGAGGCGCGGGAATATAATAAACACTATAGGTGACTATAGGCCTCCTAGGTGATGTCACGGGCCCTTGGGGGGCTGTTGAGACTTTGCTTGGGCCGTGATATCAATTCACCCCATGGGACCACTGAGACCCAATTAGAGGAGCCTGTGGCATCGCTCAGGAGGTCAGAAGATGACCGAATGCCAAGTGCCGAATGCCACGAGAGAGCCCAGGAGAAGTGAATGATGGGGAGTGTCAGTATTTAGTAGGGTTCCACATGACCCCCTTGGGTCTGGCCTCAGAGTATAACAATAGCACTTCTGGTTTGGAAATGAAACAGCAAATATATATTTGCCAAACAGATCTTGGAAGGTTGGTCCATCTCCATTCCTCTTACCCAGGGTGGGTCCACTCCAGATTTGTGGGACCCTTGGTTGACAGAGTGTTGGTGGTTCCCATTCTGGTGGCATGATTGATGAGTAAAAGTTCCTGAATCCCCCTTCCCATGGCTAACATCAGCAACTGGCCAAGCTGGGCAAGTGCCAGGTTCCACTGCGCCAGGGGGGCCCTCTGAGGATTTGTAATGTGGGCTTCCATCAATATTGACTTCAGATTTGTCACTATTGGCTCCTCAGAACCGTCGGCACTTCCTTGCTCTAGTGGTGAGACATTCATCAACATCAGTGCCGGAACACGGAAGGGGCAGCCAGTCTGGGGACTCGGATGGAGTCTGGAGTCATTACCTGCACCCTGGTTCAATGGTGGGCCAGTGTGACCCTGCTATCATCCCTGCCCTGTATTTTTTAACTTTACACCCTTCCCTGCCCTTGGTTGAGTAGACATTAATGTGATGTGTTCAGGACCTGAGACCCAAAAACTAACTATTAACTCTTTATGGAGTTGGGGTTGCTGTTAGTACTTCATACCCCTGACCGAGGGCCAGCAATGACATAAACTGAGCTTTCCATAGGACACTTCCATTGTTTCACTCCCGCGGGTCCTTATTTCTTAACCTCTTTTGAACATATCCCCCGAGAGCGCCAAATGTTATAAAACAGACACCTACACTTTGTCCTCCTGTAGAAGAAGATTTACGATTTCATTAGATGTCCGACCCATCTGCGGAGAGGGCTGGTATTGTCATATCAATATCACATGTTGTATTGAGGGATGGTTTATGCAGGCCCATAAATTGGGTTGGTGGTCTGTGGGAGGGTTGGTGAATGGATCGTTCTGGTCTGACCTCCACCTCGTAAAGATCAGAAGATTAGAAGTCAAAGTCAATGGATGGAACAGTCCCATAATGTGGCACCCGGGATACCAGGAGATGGGGAATGGAATAAGACTGCCATAGGTAATGCCAGTCCTACACATTTCCCACATTGCATTGATGAATTTCCCATAGCAAAGAATGGAAGACAATAACAGGCAGATGTGCTACAGGTTGATGGATTGGGAAAGATTGGTCTACTCACCAACCTACCGCCATCTTTCAGGTCTGCTATTTTTACATACTACAAGTGTGACTGTACTGAGACTTATTATGAATCTTCACCAATAGAGGATACCTATATCTAGCGTCTTCCCATAAGTCAGTCCTGCCACATAACTAGTCCAGGTCTCACAATTCTTTACTGTAAGGAAAAATAAATTATTCAGGAAATTATTGAAACCCATTAATCACAAGACTTGTACATCATCCCCAAAGTGACAGCAATAAGTGATACCCAGGAGTGAAACGTGCGGATATTCATCTAGGACCTGTCACTTATCCCATCCACAGTCACATGAATAACTAATAGGAAAGAAATCAGAACAAGCCCTAAAGATACAGGACAAAAATAAATCACAAATACATTATACTAACCTCAGCTAATATGTCTGGTAACATAGACTTCATCATGTGTAAAGGCCCCCCGAGTCTATCCCGACACGCGATAATTAAAAAACCCCAATCCCTACACAGTAAGGGGAGGCAAATATACCCTTCTCAATATGTACTGGAAAATCACTGCTATAATACTGCCACATATGTACTGGAAAATAACTGCTACAATACTGCTCTTATATACAAGAGTATAACTACTATAATACTACTCCTATGTACAAGAATATAACTACTATAATACTACCTCCTATGTACAAGAATATAACTACTATAATACTACCTCCTATGTACAAGAATATAACTACTATAATACTACCTCCTATGTACAAGAATATAACTACTATAATACTACTCCTATGTACAAGAATATAACTACTATAATACTACTCCTATGTACAAGAATATAACTACTATAATACTACCTCCTATGTACAAGAATATAACTACTATAATACTACTCCTATGTACAAGAATATAACTACTATAATACTACTCCTATGTACAGGAATATAACTACTATAATACTACTCCTATGTACAAGAATATAACTACTATAATACTGCTCCTATGTACAAGAATATAACTACTATAATACTACTCCTATGTACAAGAATATAACTAATATAATACTACCTCCTATGCACAAGAATATAACTACTATAATACTACTCCTATGTACAAGAATATAACTACTATAATACTACTCCTATGTACAAGAATATAACTACTATAATACTACCTCCTATGTACAAGAATATAACTACTATAATACTACTCCTATGTACAAGAATATAACTACTATAATACTACCTCCTATGCACAAGAATGTAACTACTATAATACTACCTCCTATGTACAAGAATATAACTACTATAATACTGCTCCTATGTACAAGAATATAACTACTATAATACTACTCCTATGTACAAGAATATAACTACTATAATACTACCTCCTATGTACAAGAATATAACTACTATAATACTACTCCTATGTACAAGAATATAACTTCTATAATGCTACCTCCTATGTACAAGAATATAACTACTATAATACTGCTCCTATGTACAAGAATATAACTACTATAATACTATTCCTATGCACAAGAATATTACTACTATAATACTACTCCTATGTACAAGAATATAACTACTATAATACTACCTCCTATGTACAAGAATATAACTACTATAATACTGCTCCTATGTACAAGAATATAACTACTATAATACTGCTCCTATGTACAAGAATATAACTACTATAATACTACTCCTATGTACAAGAATAAAACTACTATAATACTACCTCCTATGTACAAGAATATAACTACTATAATACTGCTCCTATGTACAAGAATATAGCTACTATAATACTACCCCCTATGTACAAGAATATAACTACTATAATACTACTCCTATGTACAAGAATATAACTACTATAATACTGCTCCTATGTACAAGAATATAACTACTATAATACTACTCCTATGTACAAAAATATAACTATTATAATACTACTCCTATGTACAAGAATATAACTACTATAATACTACCTCCTATGTACAAGAATATAACTACTATAATACTGCTCCAATGTACAAGAATATAACTACTATAATACCGCCCCTGTGTACCAGTATATAACACTACCTCACCTATAATATAACATTTCCCTCATTCTCGGCGGTAACATTTCGCTCAGCTCACATTATGCGGAGATCTTCTTATACACATGTAGAATGTACAGTTAATCCTCTATGAATTATGAGTATTACATTTCGCGGTCTCGGGGCGGTGATACGTGCCGCTCTCTGTGCTTTCTCCCTCTGCGTTGCGTATATTACAGTGGGAGATTTTATTTTGTTTGCTCTGATAAAGTGGAAGCGGAACAGAATAAAGATGGAATCTATGTCATGGCGGCTGCGGGGTCATCACGTCAGGGTGAGAGGCCAGGGTCAGGTCAGAGGGGGAGGTATATGAAGATAATAATAGTCGCACAGGGTGGGGGGTGGCGGGGGTACGTGCGGCAGGTTTAGGGCTACGTCTTGTACTAGGGATGGGAAGTACACACTTCATTTTGGCTGGTTGTAAAGGGTTAAGTGAGTGATAGAAATGAAGCGCCGCCGCTTTGTGGGGCCGCCATGTATTCTGATCCCGGTGTT
Organism: Leptodactylus fuscus; assembly: GCF_031893055.1. Lineage (NCBI taxonomy): Eukaryota > Metazoa > Chordata > Amphibia > Anura > Leptodactylidae > Leptodactylus > Leptodactylus fuscus. Next base: position 239,260,764 of record NC_134267.1, read on the forward strand.
TACATAGAGGAGCGGAAATACATTTAATTAGCTGTCACGGCATATGGCGCAGCCATTCTGGGATTATTGTGCGACGTGTTTGCTCAGACCCACCGTCTGACACAATTACACAAATCAGGAAATCTCAGTCCTGATAATTGGGTTTGCTGAGATACGGCGTATCCACCGCCAGCCATTCCTGACCGAGCCCATAGCAAATGTCGTTGTGGAAGTTTTTACAAATTTTTTTAATGTAAATTTTTTGCAAATTTTCAATTTAGAATCCGTGCCCCAAACTGTCCCCACAGAGAAGGGACAATTGTCCGAAATGTCTGCTGAAAAATTAAGATTTTCCGTCCCTGAAATTAAGAGGCCGAGGCTGCACCTACACGTGTCCTCATAGATCAGTCCCAACAGGAGCGAACGAGCACTTGGGATTGGACCTCTGCAGTCACATGGGGTGCGCCGCTATAATGACACTTTATTTCAAGCGTTACGACATTGGCAAACCCCATATGACTGCAAAGGTCCAACTCCAACCCCAATCACAGGCCTCAGTGGTCTCCTTGGGCTCATGAGGTCTCCCAGGAGGCCAGAAGAGGCAGAAGATAACTGAGGAGGACTGTGATGGAGCCAAGAAGATGTGAGGAAAGGTGGAGTGACTAAAGTTTAATAATTTATGGGTGGTGAACCCCAAAACTCTTTGTAAATTTTGGAAAAGTGGAAGACATTTTTTTTTACAATATTTGGTTGAGTTCCTAGCAGGCCTATGTCAAAGTACTGGTGGCCCACGGAGACTAAATGGTAGAAATGGGAGGTATAAGTGTCTGCAAGTAACAGTGACCAATCAGAGGTCATCTAAGAAAGTGCAATCACTACATCTTGGACAGTCACTACATCTTGTACAATCAGTACATCTTGGACAGTCACTACATCTTGTACAATCAGTACATCTTGGACAGTCACTACATCTTGTACAATCAGTACATCTTGGACAATCAGTACATCTTGGACAGTCACTACATCTTGTACAATCACTACATCTTGGACAGTCACTACATCTTGGACAATCAGTACATTTTGGACAATCACTACATCTTGGACATTCACTACATCTTGGACAATCAGTACATCTTGGACAATCAGTACATCTTGGACAATCAGTACATCTTGGACAATCACTACATCTTGGACAATCAGTACATCTTGGACAATCAGTACATCTTGGACAATAACTACATCTTGGACAATCAGTACATCTTGTACAATCAGTACATCTTGGACAATAACTACATCTTGGACAATCAGTACATTTTGGACAATCACTACATCTTGGACAATCAGTACATCTTGGACAATCACTACATCTTGGACAATCAGTACATCTTGGACAATCAGTACATCTTGGACAATAACTACATCTTGGACAGTCACTACATCTTGTACAATCAGTACATCTTGGACAATCAGTACATCTTGGACAATCACTACATCTTGGACAATCAGTACATCTTGGACAGTCACTACATCTTGGACAATCAGTACATCTTGGACAATCACTACATCTTGGACAATCACTACATCTTGGACAATCACTACATCTTGGACAATCAGTACATTTTGGACAATCACTACATCTTGGACAATCAGTACATCTTGGACAATCAGTACATCTTGGACAATCACTACATCTTGGACAATCACTACATCTTGGACAATCAGTACATCTTGTACAATCAGTACATCTTGGACAGTCACTACATCTTGGACGTTCAGTACATCTTGTACAATCACTACATCTTGGACAATCAGTACATCTTGGAAAATCAGTACATCTTGGACAATCAGTACATCTTGGACAATCACTACATCTTGGACAATCAGTACATTTTGGACAATCACTACATCTTGGACAATCAGTACATTTTGGACAATCACTACATCTTGGACAATCACTACATCTTGGACAGTCACTACATCTTGGACAATCAGTACATCTTGGACGTTCAGTACATCTTGTACAATCACTACATCTTGGACAGTCACTACATCTTGGACAATCAGTACATCTTGGACGTTCAGTACATCTTGGACAATCAGTACATCTTGGACAATCAGTACATCTTGTACAATCAGTACATCTTGGACAGTCACTACATCTTGGACAATCAATACATCTTGGACAATCAGTACATCTTGGACAATCAGTACATCTTGGACAATCACTACATCTTGTACAATCAGTACATCTTGGACAGTCACTACATCTTGGACAATCAATACATCTTGGACAATCAGTACATCTTGGACAATCACTACATCTTGGACAATCAGTACATCTTGGACAATAACTACATCTTGGACAATCAGTACATCTTGGACAATCAGTACATCTTGTACAATCAGTACATCTTGGACAGTCACTACATCTTGGACAATCAGTACATCTTGGACAATAACTACATCTTGGACAATCAGTACATCTTGGACAATCAGTACATCTTGTACAATCAGTACATCTTGGACAGTCACTACATCTTGGACAATCAATACATCTTGGACAATCAGTACATCTTGGACAGTCACTACATCTTGGACAATCAATACATCTTGGACAATCAGTACATCTTGGACAGTCACTACATCTTGGACAATCAGTACATCTTGGACAATAACTACATCTTGGACAATCAATACATCTTGGACAGTCACTACATCTTGGACAATAACTACATCTTGTACAATCAGTACATCTTGGACATTCAGTACATCTTGGACAATCACTACATCTTGGACATTCAGTACATCTTGGACAATCAGTACATCTTGGACAGTCACTACATCTTGGACAATCAGTACATTTTGGACAGTCACTACATCTTGGACAGTCACTACATCTTGGACAATCAGTACATCTTGGACAATCAGTACATTTTGGACAATCACTACATCTTGGACAATCAGTACATCTTGGACATTCAGTACATTTTGGACAATCACTACATCTTGGACAGTCACTACATCTTGGACAATCAGTACATCTTGGACAATCAGTACATCTTGTACAATCAGTACATCTTGGACAGTCACTACATCTTGGACAATCAATACATCTTGGACAATCACTACTTAGACTGGTGAAGGCTGTTTTGGAAAGTTGTGACAAACAAATTTGCTATCACAGAAATTCACTAAACAAAACCCAATCAGCCAACAAACAAGTTTTTTACTCTTTTGTCGTCCAGTTGTTCCTCTTTTTACGTAGTCAGGACGTAACATTGGCCGATCTTTCCTGATCACTGGTGCCATAGTCGGTGGTGTCCACATGGTGAGAGTTCACGTGTGTCCCTGGTGCCCATTATATGTGTGTCCTGGTCCTGTATGTACAGATATTATAGGGGGGACCAGATGACGTCCATGATATTATTAATTCCGCACCCCGGGGACTTGTCCTGCTCAGATTTCCTACTTGGCTGTGGACAGTCACTGACTCTTCTTCCATCTACCAGTCTCTCCAGTAATATTACTATATCAAGCACCTGCACAGTCTCTACCTGGCTGACCACTCAGACACCAGCGCCCCCCGCAGTCTCTCGCATGACATCGGCCTCACAATCTCCTTTATCCTTTGGCTTAGAACTTACTGAACGTTCTCAGGAACACACAAAGACTCCGGAGATTCATCACAGCTATCTGCAGAGCCGAGTGTAAAATATTGATCAGCCGGCATGAATATATAATGTGATTATGGCAGCCCATAAAAGCGAGATTTATATCACCCATCTATCATATATTACAGCTGTCTGAATGTGAACAATGGCCAGGAGATCAGGGTATTATAATGTATAGTCACGTATAATATCACCAGCCTAACCAGCATATCACCCCAGCCCTGCAGATAGATAGGTTACTGTCACCAGAACCAGCATATCACCCCAGTCCAGCAGATAGATAGGTTACTGTCACCAGAACCAGCATATCACCCCAGCCCTGCAGATAGATAGGTTACTGTCACCACAACCAGCATATCACCCCAGCCCTGCAGATAGATAGGTTACTGTCACCAGAACCAGCATATCACCCCAGTCCAGCAGATAGATAGGTTACTGTCACCACAACCAGCATATCACCCCAGCCCTGCAGATAGATAGGTTACTGTCACCAGAACCAGCATATCACCCCAGCCCTGCAGATAGATAGGTTACTGTCACCAGACCCAGCATATCACCCCAGCCCTGCAGATAGATAGGTTACTGTCACCACAACCAGCATATCACCCCAGCCCTGCAGACAGATAGGTTACTGTCACCAGAACCAGCATATCACCCCAGCCCTGCAGACAGATAGGTTACTGTCACCAGAACCAGCATATCACCCCAGCCCTGCAGATAGATAGGTTAGTGTCACCAGACCCAGCATATCACCCCAGCCCTGCAGATAGATAGGTTACTGTCACCAGACCCAGCATATCACCCCAGCCCTGCAGATAGATAGGTTACTGTCACCAGAACCAGCATATCACCCCAGCCCTGCAGATAGATAGGTTAGTGTCACCAGACCCAGCATATCACCCCAGCCCTGCAGATAGATAGGTTAGTGTCACCAGACCCAGCATATCACCCCAGCCCTGCAGATAGATAGGTTACTGTCACCAGAACCAGCATATCATCCCAGCCCTGCAGATAGATAGGTTAGTGCCACCAGACCCAGCATATCACCCCAGCCCTGCAGATAGATAGGTTACTGTCACCTGACCCAGCATATCACCCCAGCCCTGCAGATAGATAGGTTACTGTCACCAGAACCAGTATATCACCCCAGCCCTGCAGATAGATAGGTTACTGTCACCAGAACCAGTATATCTGAGTCTCATGTCATTCAGCGTGCCCATGTCACCGCTAAGGCTCAATTGCAGGTCTCAGGGATGACAACAGACTACCCTGGGGCCTCCACCTATAATACCATGGAATCCGGAGAGACCACAGAGTATAGTAATGTCACTTCTAGTTTTATCCAAACTTGACCAGAAATGAATCTGGGACCCGTGCCCCCCTAACCCAGAACATTTTTTTTTTACTTTCAGAGTTCTTGGTCTCCTTGCGTGACTCTTCCAGGTGGCCGCTTTCCTAGTAATAATATTGACCTATTGGGGCTGTTGCGAGTGATGGATGAACACAACGGTCACAAGAGGTCTACAAACGTCTTCCGGATCCCAGTGCACGTCTTCTACCACACACATTACTCCCAAGGAGCCCGTGGAATATCTTACAATCCCTTCAGACATGATTCATTGCTGAAAGTTACGTCCGACAATCAAAAATACTAACAGCTGCTGCCTAAGCCCAACACATCGCAATGTCTCCGGCGGCTGCGGGTAACGGAACGTTCTATTCTTAGTAGACCCACATTCCAGATTGAATAGAACCCCCCAGGGGAAGATATATGGAAATTTCTGAATTATTAGCCCTGTCAACACCTGGACCCTGGAAATGTCATGGAAAGTTCTTAGAAAACTCCGAAACTGAACGTTCCCTTCTATGAAAGATGATTTACCACCATTTAGTGTCCGTGGGCCACAATTTCTGTGATGTAGATGTGCTAGGAACTCAACCAAATATTGTAAAAAATGTCTTCCACTTTTCCAAAATTTCCAGAGAATTTTGGGCTTCACCACCCAGGAATTATTAAACATTAGGCACACTACCTTTCCTCACCTCTACTCAGCACCATCACAGTCGTCCTCAGTTATCTTCTGCCTCTTCTGGCCTCCTGGGAGACCTCATGAGCCCAAGGAGACCACTGAGGCCTGTGATTGGGGTTGGAGTTGGATTTTTGCAGTCACATGGGGTTTACCAATGTCGTAACACTTTCATTAAAGTGTCATTATAGCGGCACACCCCTTGTGACTGCAGAGGTCCAATCACAAGCACCCGTTCGCTCCTGTTGGGGATCATCTATGAGGACAGGTGTAGGTGTAGCCTCGACCTCTTAATTTCATTGTCACTTCTCTGTGGGGACAGTTTGGGGCAGGCTCCTTTTCTGTTCCAGCGGGTTGATGCTCCAGCGCACTAAGCAAGGCCCATGAAGGTCTGGTTGAGGGACTTAGAGTTGAAGATTCTAACTGGTCCAAACAGAGCCCCAACCTCAACCCCATCCAACATGCAACGGATGGAGATGGCCAGATCCTTTCACACCCCTTGTGACTGCAGAGGCCCAATCACAAGTGGTCCCCTTGGGCTCATGATGTTTCTAAGGAGGCCACAAAAGGCAGAAGACAAATGAGGAAGACCCTGAAGGAGGGCTGGACACACAGAGGCAAGGTGTGTTCATTATTTAGTGCACCTCGTCTGGGCCTCCACTTATTATTCTCTGGGATCGGAAGAGACCTCAGCGTGTAATAATAGGACATCCATAAGGCCCGTAGGGGACCAAAGTGGAAGACCCACTGCATCCCATGAGAAAGCCCAGGAGAGGTGAAGGAAGGTGAGAATTAGTTTTTGCTATGTTCCCGCACCTCCCCTAGACCTCCACTTATTATACTGTAGATGAGAAGAGGTCCCAAATTATACTGGTAATATTAATCTGTGGGTGGTAAACACAAAAAATTTTCAGTTTGGCCAAACCTAAAATTTTTGAAAAATTCATAACAAACCCAGCAAGTCCCGAACTGGTTGGATTATCTCAAGTGCTTGGCTTGTTGCTAGGCTTGAGCCGATCTTGAGATTTTAGGATCGTTTTTAGAATCCGATTTACGATCATTTTCCAGCCGATTACGATCGTGAATTTTGCTCGATTGCCAATCGGAATCCGATCTTTTCCGATCCTGATCGCTCAATCCTATTAGCCAGTAGCCAAGCATTGTGGGAACTTATGTGAGACTTCGATCCCGCCGAAAAAGATCGGGATCAGAATTCCGATCGCGATTGTGAAATTTACTCGATTGCCGATCGGAATCCGATCTTTTCCGATCCCAATTGCTCAACCCTACTTGTTACACCAAGGTTAGGAGAGCTGTGTCCCCTTCTCAAGATCAGTGGGGTACTTGAGTGTGAACCCTCAGCAATGGCGAGATGGAAACACCCCATCAAACTCCGACAAGCTAATATATCTCAAAGGTGGGGATTGTCTTGGCTCGGCACAATCGTATCTAGAGTGAGATGGACATGTAAGACCGGGACCCACGTTGCGAAGTCGCTACGGAAAAAAACGGGATGTGTTTTTGGTTGTGGTCTTTATGCAGAATTTTTTTTTTTGCAGTGGGGTCTTCGTTTTAAGGTGGATTATCTGCCTTTGGAAATAAAGAAGAAGGGTCCTCTCTAGTGTTGGTTCGTAACAAGTCGTTACAAATTTTCCAAAAATTTCAGGTTCAGAACCCGACATTTTTTGGGATCCCCTTGTTTTAATGCAGCACATTTGCAGCTAGCCAAGGTTTGGCCATTACCAGCACTATTCATTGACGGCAAGCAGAGATGTTGCAGAACTTGTAGAATTGGACATTGCAGAAGGATTAGAATATTTTTTTGAGAATTTGAAAAATTCACGTCAAGTTCTATGAAAAGACTTCCGAGTTCCTTAAAGTTAGTGGAAGACGAGAAGTTTGTGATTTCCGCTGATTCGCCACTTTTCTGCATTAATCAAGTACAGTATATGGCACCGACCTCTCCCGCAGCGCGGTACAGTGTTTATGAGCACAGCGTCTTTTACCTGCTCAGGAGGCAGAACGTATAGAGGTTACCATGGAATCGGATGGAAATAAAAACCTTCGCACCAAGAGGGAGTAAAACGTCAGATCAGAAATACATTTAATGGGAATACAAGTCAATTTTCATAGTAGGGGAGCCAAAGAAAGCCGAACCGTGTCCACAGAAGAGAGCGACGTCCGCTGAGCGCAGAACACACCGTGCGAGGCATGGAGCAGAGCGCAACAGCAATATCTGGTGTAACGTATCAACCTCTCAGCTCAAAAACTGCTGTACTTGTGTGTACCCATCCAAAAAGTGCAGCGCACATCTATATCAACCCAAAAATACTGCTGTACTTGTGTGTACCTATCCAAAAACTGCAGTGCACATCTACACCCACCGGAAAATACTGCAGTACTCGTATGTACCTATCGCAAAAACTCAGCACATATCTATATTAACCCAAACATACTGCAATTCTCATGTGTACCCATCTCAAAAAATACAGCCACGTCTATACCCACACAAACAAACTGCAATACTCGTGTGTACCCATCACAAAAAAATGCAGTGTTCATCTATACCCACCAAAAAATACTGCTGTACTCATATGTAGCCGTCCCAAAAACTGCAGCACACATCTATACCAACCCAAAAACATTGCAGTGCTCATATGTACCCATTCCAAAAACTGCCTTGCACAACTATATTAACCCCAAAACACTGCAGTGCTGATCTGTAACCATGCCAAAAGCTGCAGCGCACATGTGTACCAACCCAAAAATTGCAGTATTCATATTTGCCCCTCCCCAAAACTGCAGTGCACAACTATACCAAACCAAAAACACTGCAGTTCTTATGTGTACCCATCCCAGAAACTCCTCCGAAGGTCTCAGTACTAATCTGAACCTATCCCAAAACTTCTCCATACCCATGCTAATAACTGCAGTACACATCTGAACCTATTCCAAAACACTGGGGTATACATCTGCAGTTATCCCAAAAATTGCAATACTAATCCCAAAAACTGCCATACACTTGTGTACTCATGTCTGAAACCGCAAAACTAATCTGTGTTCATCCAAAAAACTGAAGTATTGATGTAGTACCCTGCTCCTAGCTCTTGCCTCTGCCTGTTCCTGTCCCGGGGGCCTGGCAGTACCCTGCTGTCTAGCCCTTGCCCCTGTCTGTTCTTGTCACAGGATCCTGGCAGTACCCTGCTGCTTAGCCCTTGCCTGTTCCTGTCCCGGGGTCCTGGCAGTACCCTGCTGCCTAGCCCTTGCCCCTGCCTCTTCCTGTCCTGGCAGTACCCTGCTGCCTAGCCCTTGCCTGTTCCTGTCCCGGGGTCCTGGCAGTACCCTGCTGCCTAGCCCTTGCCTCTGTCTGTTCCTGTCCTGGGGGCTTCGCAGTAGCCCACTGCCTAGCCTTTGCCTCTGCCTCTTCCTGGATCAGGCAGTGCAGCAATGTCAAGAAGGTGGGGCCTGGGGAGGGATACTTGCCGGACTGCCTCAGCACCGAGCCACCCAATGTGTCTATACAATAATACACTTGCTCATACAAGGACTGGCTCAGGGGCCCACCAGAGGATTCACCTGCCCCAACTGTGGACCAGTCCAGGCCATCTCACTCATCCCAAGTTCCTTGTCCAGCCCCAACCCCTTAGGCCCGCTGGTGATAGCCCTCAGTCGGATTCTGTATGAGGTTGACAGATGATAAGAAGTCTCCGGATGCCACAGACTTTTGTGAGTTGACATAACCTGCCGGCACCTGACATAAACGTCCGACGACTGTTTACCAAATGGAGGCGAAGCTCTCGGACACCCACTCCGAGATATTTACATTCTTCTCTCCCGTCCCCTGAGACGAGCGAGATGACTAGAGGTGGCAGTCCTGGTGCAGTCGTCTCCCAAGACGTTCAGGATATCAAGTCATCTCCAAGTGGCGGCCTATTTAGGTGATCTCTATAAACATCTCTCGGAGTGTCTGTAGGCCCCGGCTGCGGTGCATTGTGGGGTGTGCATGGGGCCGCAGAGGGGTAGGGGCTGTTTTATGTGAAGATGTGATGATAATGAGAGTGTATACAACGCAGTGAATTTTCCAGGGCTTTATTAGTGTAAGGAGATGTCTGTGTTTATGGAGCTCAAGTACATTATTTGGAGCTATAATTCTGTATACTCCGGGCCCAAACACTACACGCAAAAATGAAACAGACTTCTGAGTCCTGCAAAACAATCTCAAGTGTCCTCCAGATCCCAGCCCACTTGGAGAAGTCTTCACCGGAACACTAATATACGCCACAGACGCCTGCAAAAACTCATCAATCTACCATTATATGGTGGCCATTCACCGTCAACGTATCGCAGGACCTTATTGTAGGTGGACGATTTACCCCTTCCAAAATGCTTCCGGCACAGTGTAAGGCATGGGCGGGGTGAGGGCGTAGGGATAAAAACGGACATGGTGGGGGCGCGGGGTAAAGCATGGGCATGGTGAGAGTGCAGGGATTAGGCACAAGCATCGTGGGGGCAGAGGGGGGCAAAGCTCACATATAAAAGGGTGCAAGAGTAAGGTATGGGCATGGTGTGGAAGTGGGGGTAATGCACGGGCATACTGGTGGCATGGGGGTAAGACATGGACATGGTGGCAGTGCTGAGAAAAGCACCAGCATGGTGGGGATGCAAGGGTAAAGCTTGGGCATAGTGGTGATGTGGAGATAAAACACGGACATGGTAGGGTTATGGGGGATAGGGAACTGGTATGGTGGAGGCACGGGCATAGTGGGTCATGGGAGTAAGGCATGGGCATGGTGAGTGCATGAGAGTAAGGCATGGACATTGTGGGGACATGGGAGTAAGGTATGGTGGGGACACGGGGGTAAGCCATGGGCATAGTGGGGTCATGGGAGTAAGGCATGGGCATGGTGGGGGCACGAAGGTAAGGCACAGACATGGTGGGGGCATAGGAGTAAGACATGGACATGGTAGTGGAGGTTGGGGCTAAGGCACGAACATAGTGGGGGCATGGGAGGAAGGCATGGGCATGGTGGGGACAAGGGGGTAAGGCACGGGAATGGTGGGGGCATGAGAGTAAAGCATGGGCATGACATCATTCTTAATAAATCTACGGCAATGTGACTTGAGGTAAAATATGGGTTGAAACTGGAGGCTCGCAGTCTTTACGGCACCCACTCTTCGGTTCATCCAGGTCGGCCTTAGGTTTGGTGATCCCCAGTGGAGAACCTCCTGTGTTATACAGCCAAACAGTGCACACATAGCAGTACCAAGTAATGTATGCCGCCACAATAGCAACCCTATGGAATGTCGCCACCGCCATATACCATGCACAACAGCCTCCATACAGTGATTATGTATATATACAGTCCTATGAAAAAGTTTGGGCACCCCTATTAATCTTAATCATTTTTAGTTCTAAATATTTTGGTATTTGCTACAGCCATTTCAGTTTGATATATCTAATAACTGATGGACACAGTAATATTTCAGGATTGAAATGAGGTTTATTGTACTAACAGAAAATGTGCAATATGCATTAAACCAAAATTTGACCGGTGCAAAAGTATGGGCACCTCAACAGAAAAGTGACATTAATATGTAGTAGATCCTCCTTTTGCAAAGATAACAGCCTCTAGTCGCTTCCTGTAGCTTTTAATCAGTTCCTGGATCCTGGATGAAGGTATTTTGGACAAACAATTCAAGTTCAGTTAAGTTAGATGGTCACCGAGCATGGACAGCCCGCTTCAAATCATCCCACAGATGTTCAATGATATTCAGGTCTGGGGACTGGGATGGCCATTCCAGAACATTGTAATTGTTCCTCTGCCTGAGGATTTGGAGCGGTGTTTTGGATCATTGTCTTGCTGAAATATCCATCCCCGGCGTAACTTCAACTTCGTCACTGATTCTTGAACATTATTCTCAAGAATCTGCTGATACTGAGTGGAATCCATGCGACTCTCAACTTTAACAAGATTCCTGATGCCGGCATTGGCCACACAGCCCCAAAGCATGATGGAACCTCCACCAAATTTTACAGTGGGTAGCATGTGTTTTTCTTGGAATGCTGTTTCTTTTTGGACGCCATGCATAACGCCTTTTTTTATAACCAAACAACTCAATTTTTGTTTCCAAAATGAAGCTGCCTTGTCCAAATGTGCTTTTTCATACCTCAGGCAACTCTATTTGTGGCGTACGTGCAGAAACGGCTTCTTTCTCATCACTCTCCCATACAGCTTCTATTTGTGCAAAGTGCGCTGTATTGTTACCGATGCACAGTGACACCATCTGCAGCAAGATGATGCTGCAGCTCTTTGGAGGTGGTTTGTGGATTGTCCTTGACTGTTCTCACCATTCTTCTTCTCTGCCTTTCTGATATTTTTCTTGGCCTGCCACTTCTGGACTTAACAAGAACTGTCCCTGTGCTCTTCCATTTCCTTACTATGTTCCTCACAGTGGAAACTGACAGGTTAAATCTCTGAGACAGCTTTTTGTATCCTTCCCCTGAACAACTATGTTGAACAATCTTTGTTTTCAGATCATTTGAGAGTTGTTTTGAGTAGCCCATGATGCCACTCTTCAGAGGAGATTCAAATAGGAGATCAACTTGCAATTGGCCACCTTAAATACCTTTTCTTATGATTGGATACATCTGGCTATGAAGTTCAAAGCTCACTGAGGTTACAAAACCAATTTTGTGCTTCAGTAAGTCAGTAAAAAGTAGTTAGGGGAATTCAAATCAATAAAATGATAAGGGTGCCCATACTTTTGCACCGGTCAAATTTTGGTTTAATGCATATTGCACATTTTCTGTTAGTACAATAAACCTCATTTCAATCCTGAAATATTACTGTGTCCATCAGTTATTAGATATGTGGCTGTTTACGTGAAAAGGGCCCAGATCGTCGATACTAATTATAGAGAAAATAGTCCAAAACATATTTGGGTAAAAAAATCACAATTTTGTTTTATGCAAAAATTTTATTTAAAAATATGTCAATTGTGCTTTCAATAAAAAATTTTTTGCTCTTTCGGACAATGTTTTACCATAACCGTTACAATGATACCAAGAACTCCATATCGACAATGTGGGCCCTTTTCACATAAACAGCCACATATATCAAACTGAAATGGCTGTTGCAAACACCAAAATATTTAGAACAAAAAATGATTAAGATTAATAAGGGTAAGATTAATAAACTTTTTCATAGGACTGTATATACAACAAGCATATGCACCTTGTATTGTAATATACTACATAATAGTGCAATGAGCAGGGACAGGGCAGAGAGGTAATAACCAAACCCAATAATATGTCCCTGATCGTTGTCTTTATTGGAATCCATTCTCCACCTCCTCACCCAGAGATCTAAGAGATTCAGCAGTATACCGCACCCTCCCTGGTGAGAATTCGGCCGTGTGCTAATCGTCAGCACCAATAATTATACAGCCAGACATGTCCTAGTCCGACACATAGATAAGTTAGAAACTACTGGAAAATAGATGAAACAAGAGAATGACACATATAGAATCAATAACTATTAAATATTACTGCTATATACTGCCAACAAAAGACAGTCATAAAACAATATCAGACATATTATATTATTTTATATAGTCTTATTATATAGCAGAATTTACCATATTGGTATTCCGTTATTTTCTTGTACATAGGAGTAGTGTTATAGTAGTTATATTCTTGTAAATAGGAGTAGTATTATAGTAGTTATATTCTTGTACATAGGAGCAGTATTATAGTAGTTATATTCTTGTACATAGGAGCAGTATTATAGTAGTTATATTCTTATACATAGGAGTAGTATTATAGTAGTTATATTCTTGTACATAGGAGTAGTATTATAGTAGTTATATTCTTGTACATAGGAGTAGTATTATAGTAATTATGTTCTTGTACATAGGAGTAGTATTATAGTAGTTATGTTCTTGTACATAGGAGTAGTATTATAGTAGTTATATTTTTGTACATAGGAGTAGTATTATAGTAGTTATATTCTTGTACATAGGAGTAGTATTATAGTAGTTATATTCTTGTACATAGGAGTAGTATTATAGTAGTTATATTCTTGTACATAGGAGTAGTATTATAGTAGTTATATTCTTGTACATAGGAGTAGTATTATAGTAGTTATATTCTTGTACATAGGAGTAGTATTATAGTAGTTATATTCTTGTACATAGGAGCAGTATTATAGTAGTTATATTCTTGTGCATAGGAGTAGTATTATAGTAGTTATATTCTTGTAAATAGGAGTAGTATTATAGTAGTTATATTCTTGTATATAGGGGGTAGTATTATAGTAGTTATATTCTTGTACATAGGAGTAGTATTATAGTAGTTATATTCTTGTACATAGGAGTAGTATTATAGTAGTTATATTCTTGTGCATAGGAGTAGTATTATAGTAGTTATATTCTTGTAAATAGGAGTAGTATTATAGTAGTTATATTCTTGTATATAGGGGGTAGTATTATAGTAGTTATATTCTTGTACATAGGAGCAGTATTATAGTAGTTATATTCTTGTACATAGGAGTAGAATTATAGTAGTTATATTCTTGTACATAGGAGTAGTATTATAGTAGTTATATTCTTGTACATAGGAGTAGTATTATAGTAGTTATATTCTTGTACATAGGAGTAGTATTATAGTAATTATGTTCTTGTACATAGGAGTAGTATTATAGTAGTTATGTTCTTGTACATAGGAGTAGTATTATAGTAGTTATATTTTTGTACATAGGAGTAGTATTATAGTAGTTATATTCTTGTACATAGGAGTAGTATTATAGTAGTTATATTCTTGTACATAGGAGTAGTATTATAGTAGTTATATTCTTGTACATAGGAGTAGTATTATAGTAGTTATATTCTTGTACATAGGAGTAGTATTATAGTAGTTATATTGTTGTACATAGGAGTAGTATTATAGTAGTTATATTCTTGTACATAGGAGTAGTATTATAGTAGTTATATTCTTGTACATAGGAGTAGTATTATAGTAGTTATATTCTTGTACATAGGAGTAATATTATAGTAATTATGTTCTTGTACATAGGAGTAGTATTATAGTAGTTATGTTCTTGTACATAGGAGTAGTATTATAGTAGTTATATTTTTGTACATAGGAGTAGTATTATAGTAGTTATATTCTTGTACATAGGAGTAGTATTATAGTAGTTATATTCTTGTACATAGGAGTAGTATTATAGTAGTTATATTCTTGTACATAGGAGTAGTATTATAGTAGTTATATTCTTGTACATAGGAGTAGTATTATAGTAGTTATATTCTTGTACATAGGAGTAGT
Source organism: Leptodactylus fuscus (assembly GCF_031893055.1). Lineage (NCBI taxonomy): Eukaryota > Metazoa > Chordata > Amphibia > Anura > Leptodactylidae > Leptodactylus > Leptodactylus fuscus. The sequence continues at coordinate 239,275,766 of NC_134267.1, forward strand.
ATTATAGTAGTTATATTCTTGTACATAGGAGTAGTATTATAGTAGTTATATTCTTGTGCATAGGAGTAGTATTATAGTAGTTATATTCTTGTAAATAGGAGTAGTATTATAGTAGTTATATTCTTGTATATAGGGGGTAGTATTATAGTAGTTATATTCTTGTACATAGGAGCAGTATTATAGTAGTTATATTCTTGTACATAGGAGTAGAATTATAGTAGTTATATTCTTGTACATAGGAGGTAGTATTATAGTAGTTATATTCTTGTACATAGGAGTAGTATTATAGTAGTTATATTCTTGTACATAGGTGTAGTATTATAGTAGTTATATTCTTGTACATAGGAGTAGTATTATAGTAGTTATATTCTTGTACATAGGAGTAGTATTATAGTAGTTATATTCTTGTACATAGGAGTAGTATTATAGTAGTTATATTCTTGTACATAGGAGTAGTATTATAGTAGTTATATTCTTGTACATAGGAGTAGTATTATAGTAGTTATATTCTTGTACATAGGAGTAGTGTTATAGTAGTTATATTCTTGTACATAGGAGGTAGTATTATAGTAGTTATATTCTTGTACATAGGAGGTAGTATTATAGTAGTTATATTCTTGTACATAGCAGGTAGTATTATAGTAGTTATATTCTTGTACATAGGAGTAGTATTATAGTAGTTATATTCTTGTACATAGGAGTAGCATTATAGTAGTTATATTCTTGTACATAGGAGTAGTATTATAGTAGATATATTCTTGTACATAGGAGGTAGTATTATAGTAGTTATATTTTTGTACATAGGAGTAGTATTATAGTAGTTATGTTCTTGTACATAGGAGTAGTATTATAGTAGTTATATTCTTGTACATAGGAGTAGTATTATAGTAGTTATATTTTTGTACATAGGAGTAGTATTATAGTAGTTATATTCTTGTACATGGGAGTAGTATTATAGTAGTTATATTCTTGTACATAGGAGTAGTATTATAGTAGTTATATTCTTGTACATAGGAGTAGTATTATAGCAGTTATATTCTTGTACATAGGAGTAGTATTATAGTAGTTATATTCTTGTGCATAGGAGTAGTATTATAGTAGTTATATTCTTGTGCATAGGAGTAGTATTATAGTAGTTATATTCTTGTATATAGGGGGTAGTATTATAGTAGTTATATTCTTGTACATAGGAGCAGTATTATAGTAGTTATATTCTTGTACATAGGAGTAGTATTATAGTAGTTATATTCTTGTACATAGGAGTAGTATTATAGTAGTTATATTCTTGTACATAGGAGTAGTATTATAGTAGATATATTCTTGTACATAGGAGGTAGTATTATAGTAGTTATATTTTTGTACATAGGAGTAGTATTATAGTAGTTATATTCTTGTATATAGGAGTAGTATTATAGTAGTTATATTCTTGTAAATAGGAGTAGTATTATAGTAGTTATATTCTTGTACATAGGAGTAGTATTATAGTAGTTATATTCTTGTACATAGGAGTAGTATTATAGTAGTTATATTCTTGTACATAGGAGTAGTATTATAGTAGTTATATTCTTGTACATAGGAGTAGTATTATAGTAGTTATATTCTTGTACATAGGAGTAGTATTATAGTAGTTATATTCTTGTGCATAGGAGTAGTATTATAGTAGTTATATTCTTGTAAATAGGAGTAGTATTATAGTAGTTATATTCTTGTATATAGGGGGTAGTATTATAGTAGTTATATTCTTGTACATAGGAGCAGTATTATAGTAGTTATATTCTTGTACATAGGAGTAGTATTATAGTAGTTATATTCTTGTACATAGGAGGTAGTATTATAGTAGTTATATTCTTGTACATAGGAGTAGTATTATAGTAGTTATATTCTTGTACATAGGAGGTAGTATTATAGTAGTTATATTCTTGTACATAGGAGGTAGTATTATAGTAGTTATATTCTTGTACATAGGAGTAGTATTATAGTAGTTATATTCTTGTACATAGGAGTAGTATTATAGTAGTTATATTCTTGTACATAGGAGGCAGTATTATAGTAGTTATATTCTTGTACATAAGAGTAGTATTATAGTAGTTATATTCTTGTACATAGGAGTAGTATTATAGTAGTTATATTCTTGTACATAGGAGTAGTATTATAGTAGTTATATTCTTGTACATAGGAGTAGTATTATAGTAGTTATATTCTTGTACATAGGAGTAGTATTATAGTAGTTATATTCTTGTACATAGGAGTAGTATTATAGTAGTTATATTCTTGTACATAGGGGGTAGTATTATAGTAGTTATATTCTTGTACATAGGAGTAGTATTATAGTAGTTATATTCTTGTACATAGGAGTAGTATTATAGTAGTTATATTCTTGTACATAGGAGTAGTATTATAGTAGTTATATTCTTGTACATAGGAGTAGTATTATAGTAGTTATATTCTTGTACATAGGGGCAGTATTATAGTAGTTATATTCTTGTACATAGGAGTAGTATTATAGTAGATATATTCTTGTACATAGGTGTAATATTATAGTAGTTATATTCTTGTACATAGGAGTAGTTTTATAGTAGTTATATTCTTGTACATAGGAGTAGTATTATAGTAGTTATATTCTTGTACATAGGAGCAGTATTATAGTAGTTATATTCTTGTACATAGGAGTAGTATTATAGTAGTTATATTCTTGTACATAGGAGTAGTATTATAGTAGTTATATTCTTATACATAGGAGTAGTATTATAGTAGTTATATTCTTGTACATAGGAGGTAGTATTATAGTAGTTATATTCTTGTACATAGGAGTAGTATTATAGTAGTTATATTCTTGTACATAGGGGTAGTATTATAGTAGTTATATTCTTGTACATAGGAGTAGTATTATAGTAGTTATATTCTTGTACATAGGTGTAGTATTATAGTAGTTATATTCTTGTACATAGGAGTAGTATTATAGTAGTTATATTCTTGTACATAGGAGGTAGTATTATAGTAGTTATATTCTTGTACATAGGGGGAGGTATTATAGTAGTTATATTCTTGTACATAGGAGGTAGTATTATAGTAGTTATATTCTTGTACATAGGAGTAGTATTATAGTAGTTATATTCTTGTACATAGGAGGCAGTATTATAGTAGTTATATTCTTGTACATAGGAGTAGTATTATAGTAGTTATATTCTTGTACATAGGAGTAGTATTATAGTAGTTATATTCTTGTACATAGGAGGCAGTATTATAGTAGTTATATTTTTGTACATAGGAGTAGTATTATAGTAGTTATATTCTTGTACATAGGAGTAGTATTATAGTAGTTATATTCTTGTACATAGGGGGAGGTATTATAGTAGTTATATTCTTGTACATAGGAGGTAGTATTATAGTAGTTATATTCTTGTACATAGGAGTAGTATTATAGTAGTTATATTCTTGTACATAGGAGCAGTATTATAGTAGTTATATTCTTGTACATAGGAGTAGTATTATAGTAGTTATATTCTTGTACATACAGTCCTATGAAAAAGTTTGGGCACCCCTATTAATCTTAATCATTTTTAGTTCTAAATATTTTGGTGTTTATAACAGCCATTTCAGTTTGATATATCTAATAACTGATGGACACAGTAATATTTCAGGATTGAAATGAGGTTTATTGTACTAACAGAAAATGTGCAATATGCATTAAACCAAAATTTGACCGGTGCAAAAGTATGGACACCTCAACAGAAAAGTGACATTAATATGTAGTAGATCCTCCTTTTGCAAAGATAACAGCCTCTAGTCGCTTCCTGTAGCTTTTAATCAGTTCCTGGATCCTGGATAAAGGTATTTTGGACAAACAATTCAAGTTCAGTTAAGTTAGATGGTCGCCGAGCATGGACAGCCCGCTTCAAATCATCCCACAGATGTTCAATGATATTCAGGTCTGGGGACTGGGATGGCCATTCCAGAACATTGTAATTGTTCCTCTGCATGAATGCCTGAGGATTTGGAGCGGTGTTTTGGATCATTGTCTTGCTGAAATATCCATCCCCGGCGTAACTTCAACTTCGTCACTGATTCTTGAACATTATTCTCAAGAATCTGCTGATACTGAGTGGAATCCATGCGACTCTCAACTTTAACAAGATTCCTGATGCCGGCATTGGCCACACAGCCCCAAAGCATGATGGAACCTCCACCAAATTTTACAGTGGGTAGCATGTGTTTTTCTTGGAATGCTGTTTCTTTTTGGACGCCATGCATAACGCCTTTTTTTATAACCAAACAACTCAATTTTTGTTTCCAAAATGAAGCTGCCTTGTCCAAATGTGCTTTTTCATACCTCAGGCAACTCTATTTGTGGCGTACGTGCAGAAACGGCTTCTTTCTCATCACTCTCCCATACAGCTTCTCCTTGTGCAAAGTGCGCTGTATAGTTGACCGATGCACAGTGACACCATCTGCAGCAAGATGATGCTGCAGCTCTTTGGAGGTGGTCTGTGGATTGTCCTTGACTCTTCTCACCATTCTTCTTCTCTGCCTTTCTGATATTTTTCTTGGCCTGCCACTTCTGGGCTTAACAAGAACTGTCCCTGTGCTCTTCCATTTCCTTACTATGTTCCTCACAGTGGAAACTGACAGGTTAAATCTCTGAGACAACTTTTTGTATCCTTCCCCTGAACAACTATGTTGAACAATCTTTGTTTTCAGATCATTAGAGAGTTGTTTTGAGTAGCCCATGACGCCACTCTTCAGAGGAGATTCAAATAGGAGATCAACTTGCAATTGGCCACCTTAAATACCTTTTCTCATGATTGGATACATCTGGCTATGAAGGTCAAAGCTCACTGAGGTTATAAAACCAATTTTGTGCTTCAGTAAGTCAGTAAAAAGTATTTAGGGGAATTCAAATCAATAAAATGATAAGGGTGCCCATACTTTTGCACCGGTCAAATTTTGGTTTAATGCATATTGCACATTTTCTGTTAGTACAATAAACCTCATTTCAATCCTGAAATATTACTGTGTCCATCAGTTATTAGATATGTGGCTGTTTACGTGAAAAGGGCCCAGATCGTCGATACTAATTATAGAGAAAATAGTCCAAAACATATTTGGGTAAAAAAATCACAATTTTGTTTTATGCAAAAATTTTATTTAAAAATATGTCAATTGTGCTTTCAATAAAAATTTTTTTGCTCTTTCGGACAATGTTACACCATAACCGTTACAATGATACCAAGAACTCCATATCGACAATGTGGGCCCTTTTCACATAAACAGCCACATATATCAAACTGAAATGGCTGTTGCAAACACCAAAATATTTAGAACAAAAAATGATTAAGATTAATAGGGGTGCCCAAACTTTTTCATAGGACTGTAGGAGTAGTATTATAGTAGTTATATTCTTGTACATAGGAGGTAGTATTATAGTAGTTATATTCTTGTACATAGGAGTAGTATTATAGTAGTTATATTCTTGTACATAGGAGCAGTATTATAGTAGTTATATTCTTGTATATAGGAGCACTATTATAGTAGTTATATTCTTGTACATAGGGGGCAGTATTATAGTAGTTATATTCTTGTATATAGGAGTAGTATTATAGTAGTTATATTCTTGTACATAGGAGTAGTATTATAGTAGTTATATTCTTGTACATAGGAGCAGTATTATAGTAGTTATATTCTTGTACATAGGGGGCAGTATTATAGTAGTTATATTCTTGTACATAGGAGTAGTATTATAGTAGTTATATTCTTGTACATAGGGGCAGTATTATAGTAGTTATATTCTTGTACATAGGAGTAGTATTATAGTAGTTATATTCTTGTACATAGGAGTAGTATTATAGTAGTTATATTCTTGTACATAGGAGTAGTATTATAGTAGTTATATTCTTGTACATAGGAGTAGTATTATAGTAGTTATATTCTTGTACATAGGAGCAGTATTATAGTAGTTATATTCTTGTACATAGGAGCAGTATTATAGTAGTTATATTCTTGTACATAGGAGCAGTATTATAGTAGTTATATTCTTGTACATAGGAGTAGTATTATAGTAGTTATATTCTTGTACATAGGAGTAGTATTATAGTAGTTATATTCTTGTACATAGGAGTAGTATTATAGTAGTTATATTCTTGTACATAGGAGTAGTATTATAGTAGTTATATTCTTGTACATAGGAGGTAGTATTATAGTAGTTATATTCTTGTACATAGGAGCAGTATTATAGTAGTTATATTCTTGTACATAGGAGTAGTATTATAGTAGTTATATTCTTGTACATAGGAGTAGTATTATAGTAGTTATATTCTTGTACATAGGAGGTAGTATTATAGTAGTTATATTCTTGTACATAGGAGCAGTATTATAGTAGTTATATTCTTGTACATAGGAGTAGTATTATAGTAGTTATATTCTTGTACATAGGAGTAGTATTATAGTAGTTATATTCTTGTACATAGGAGCAGTATTATAGTAGTTATATTCTTGTATATAGGAGCACTATTATAGTAGTTATATTCTTGTACATAGGGGGCAGTATTATAGTAGTTATATTCTTGTATATAGGAGTAGTATTATAGTAGTTATATTCTTGTACATAGGAGTAGTATTATAGTAGTTATATTCTTGTACATAGGAGCAGTATTATAGTAGTTATATTCTTGTACATAGGGGGCAGTATTATAGTAGTTATATTCTTGTACATAGGAGTAGTATTATAGTAGTTATATTCTTGTACATAGGAGTAGTATTATAGTAGTTATATTCTTGTACATAGGAGTAGTATTATAGTAGTTATATTCTTGTACATAGGAGTAGTATTATAGTAGTTATATTCTTGTACATAGGAGCAGTATTATAGTAGTTATATTCTTGTACATAGGAGCAGTATTATAGTAGTTATATTCTTGTACATAGGAGCAGTATTATAGTAGTTATATTCTTGTACATAGGAGTAGTATTATAGTAGTTATATTCTTGTACATAGGAGTAGTATTATAGTAGTTATATTCTTGTACATAGGAGTAGTATTATAGTAGTTATATTCTTGTACATAGGAGTAGTATTATAGTAGTTATATTCTTGTACATAGGAGGTAGTATTATAGTAGTTATATTCTTGTACATAGGAGCAGTATTATAGTAGTTATATTCTTGTACATAGGAGTAGTATTATAGTAGTTATATTCTTGTACATAGGGGCAGTATTATAGTAGTTATATTCTTGTACATAGGAGTAGTATTATAGTAGTTATATTCTTGTACATAGGGGCAGTATTATATTACATTGTACATTACTCACCAGGTGATGACAATGAGAACAGGTGACAGTTTCACTCCTGGTAATGTACATATAAATGTATTGTATCAGATAATAATATTCAGAATATGGATGGAGTTATCGGCACGTTATTCTTTACTATCCTGTACTATGTATTTTTGCTTATCTTTTTGTATAAATGGTCTTCTTATCTTGGTGATGATTTTTTCCTTTACGATCTCTCTGTTCATTTATAAAAGGTGTACAGTGTAATTTTGGCTCCATTAGTCTAATCCTGTGACTACATAGTGAGAGGAATCAATAGCTTTCTACCATCACACGTAGGCCTTGCCATCGTTGCCCAGTGTGCCCAGTATATAGGATGGCGCCGCTTCTCTCCGATGGGCACAGTTTCTTCTCCTTGCTCAGCAAACTGTAACTTTGTGCCCTGATAATGGTGTCATTGGGGAGGAGAGTTGTGCAGGATGACGGCTCCCCGGGGGGCGGCGGATGCTAATTGTATCTTCAGAGTCCTCCGTGTACATGGAGAAGCGTGTTATATGTTTGTTTTTAGAGATGTAATAAATTATTAACACTGTTACTTGGCAAACATCACTCCGCAGCTCAAGATCTGAGCCGAGGAGACCCAGAGGAGCAGGCACGGCGCTGGTCGCACAATCACACACATGGAAGACGAGAACTTCTGCACCCAAACATGGAGGAAAAAACCACAAGGAAACCGAAACAGATTCCAATATATTACATAGACGTTGGAAATAAAAAATAATTCTAAATATTTTTCATAATTTATCATTGTGATTCCATACAATGCACTGTGAAGCTGGAAAAACATTCAGAACGGGGTGGAATCGGAGGAAAACCATCTTTGTGCGACTTTCTTACAGGCGTCATTGTTACGGCGTTCCATCTGCAGCCAAGATAACAAGTCACCTGTACTCTATGGGTCGGTACGATTTCGGAATACCGAATGTATTTATGTTTTAACCCCTTAAAAAAAATTCTTAGAGTCGCCATTTGCTGAAGAAACGCAGCTTGTTACAAACCAGTTCTTCTATCTCTAGTCCTAGTCAGGGACATTGGGCATTGCCCAAATATTTCTCTAAGTATGAGTGGTGCCCATAAGTGTTCTTCATCTCCTAGACCAGGGATCCTGGTGTCCTGGCCGGTGTCCCCAGGGATCAACCACATTCACCCTGAACACATTTCCTCCGTCCCCTCTCCACGCCGGCACCCAGAGGAGCCTCCGGGGCCGGCGTCAGCCTGTCAGCCTTTCGCTTCTATTGCAGCCTAGGGCGGCTGCGTAGCCTGCAATAGAGGCGCCGGTAGTATGCAGTGCATTGCATAAAACCGGCGCTTAAATTGCAGTCTACCTGCCATAGGGGGGACAGTGGAGTGCACAGGGCTTTGGAGCAGGGAGAACATGGAGGAGGGTTTTCGGGGCCGTGCAACATGACTTTCGGTGGCCCTCACGTACTACAGTGCTGCATGCCATGCGGCCTGTGGGGGAGGAGTTCACGGTGTGACATGCAAGAGGGGTCAGCGCAAAAGAGGGATTTGTGAGTCAGGGGGAGTCCGTGGGCCACGCAACATCGTCCCCAACCGCGACCCGCTGACGAAGTCACGGGTAAATGCTAGTTTATGGCCATTGGGCACTGTATGATGAGATGTTATTTCTGCACATATGACACTATTATATGATGTCATGTTTTCTCCTGTGCACTCTGTGGCAGTATTAGTTGGTTCCCCTATTGCACTGTATAGATCTGTAACCTGCCTATATTATTGCTCTATGCTGGTAATATATCACCCAATGTCTGCTGCTCAGCAGTTCTACTTCCATACAGCGCTCGCGGCTTCCAGAGTCCTTAATTCTGACGGACATTATTAAGTACAGCCCCAGTCCGTACCTCATCCGGAGAGCAGTCACCGGCGCTCAGCAACCGGAGATAAATGAGTCGTCTCCTGACTTATGTTCCCAACATCATTACTCCCCGAGATATAACAAATGGACGTGTCCTACAGACAGGACGAGGATGAGAGCGGGTCAGTATGGGAGGTACGAACAGACCCAGGAACATACAGGATATAATAACCGGCAGTCCTATGTAACACCACAGATAACACAGTGATAACTCTCTATATACAGGTAATGTAGTAGATGTCACCGGCAGTCCTATGTAACACCACAGATAACACAGTGATAACTCTCTATATACAGGTAATGTAGTAGATGTCACCAGCAGTCCTATGTAACACACAGATAACACAGGGATAACTCTCTATATACAGGTAATGTAGTAGATGTCACCGGCAGTCCTATGTAACACCACAGATAACACAGTGATAACTGTCTATATACAGGTAATGTAGTAGATGTCACCGGCAGTCCTATGTAACACCACAGATAACACAGTGATAACTCTCTGAGTACAGGTAATGTAGTAGATGTCACCGGCAGTCCTATGTAACACCACAGATAACACAGTGATAACTCTCTGAGTACAGGTAATGTAGTAGATGTCACCGGCAGTCCTATGTAACACCACAGATAACACAGTGATAACTCTCTATATACAGGTAATGTAGTAGATGTCACCGGCAGTCCTATGTAACACCACAGATAACACAGTGATAACTCTCTATATACAGGTAATATAGTAGATGTCACCGGCAGTCCTATGTAACACCACAGATAACACAGTGATAACTCTCTATATACAGGTAATGTAGTAGATGTCACCGGCAGTCCTATGTAACACCACAGATAACACAGTGATAACTCTCTATATACAGGTAATGTAGTAGATGTCACCGGCAGTCCTATGTAACACCACAGATAACACAGTGATAACTCTCTATATACAGGTAATGTAGTAGATGTCACCGGCAGTCCTATGTAACACCACAGATAACACAGTGATAACTTTCTATATACCGGTAATGTAGTAGATGTCACCGGCAGTCCTATGTAACACACAGATAACACAGTGATAACTCTCTATATACAGGTAATGTAGTAGATGTCACCTGCAGTCCTATGTAACACCACAGATAACACAGTGATAACTCTCTATATACAGGTAATGTAGTAGATGTCACCGGCAGTCCTATGTAACACCACAGATAACACAGTGATAACTCTCTATATACAGGTAATGTAGTAGATGTCACCGGCAGTCCTATGTAACACCACAGATAACACAGTGATAACTCTCTATATACAGGTAATATAGTAGATGTCACCGGCAGTCCTATGTAACACCACAGATAACACAGTGATAACTCTCTATATACAGGTAATGTAGTAGATGTCACCGGCAGTCCTATGTAACACACAGATAACACAGTGATAACTCTCTATATACAGGTAATGTAGTAGATGTCACCTGCAGTCCTATGTAACACCACAGATAACACAGTGATAACTCTCTATATACAGGTAATGTAGTAGATGTCACCGGCAGTCCTATGTAACACCACAGATAACACAGTGATAACTTTCTATATACCGGTAATGTAGTAGATGTCACCGGCAGTCCTATGTAACACACAGATAACACAGTGATAACTCTCTATATACAGGTAATGTAGTAGATGTCACCTGCAGTCCTATGTAACACCACAGATAACACAGTGATAACTCTCTATATACAGGTAATGTAGTAGATGTCACCGGCAGTCCTATGTAACACCACAGATAACACAGTGATAACTTTCTATATACCGGTAATGTAGTAGATGTCACCGGCAGTCCTATGTAACACACAGATAACACAGTGATAACTCTCTATATACAGGTAATGTAGTAGATGTCACCTGCAGTCCTATGTAACACCACAGATAACACAGTGATAACTCTCTATATACAGGTAATGTAGTAGATGTCACCTGCAGTCCTATGTAACACCACAGATAACACAGTGATAACTCTCTATATACAGGTAATGTAGTAGATGTCACCGGCAGTCCTATGTAACACACAGATAACACAGTGATAACTCTCTATATACAGGTAATGTAGTAGATGTCACCTGCAGTCCTATGTAACACCACAGATAACACAGTGATAACTCTCTATATACAGGTAATGTAGTAGATGTCACCGGCAGTCCTATGTAACACCACAGATAACACAGTGATAACTTTCTATATACTGGTAATGTAGTAGATGTCACCGGCAGTCCTATGTAACACACAGATAACACAGTGATAACTCTCTATATACAGGTAATGTAGTAGATGTCACCTGCAGTCCTATGTAACACCACAGATAACACAGTGATAACTCTCTATATACAGGTAATGTAGTAGATGTCACCGGCAGTCCCATGTAACACCACAGATAACACATATAATGTATAACCATATGATGATAAGTTGGGTCACTGACACTCTCAGCTCTGCTACTTTACTCCTCAGTCTTGTAGTATGATACCACCAGCCTCATGGGCTATTATGTAAGTACAATGTTAACCAGTGGCATAACTAGGAATTGCAGGGACCCGTGGCAAACTTTTGACATGGGCCCCCCACCTCCTCACCAACACCGAAGACCTCGACCGACCAATCCCCCTCCGCATTCCTGCACACAGTATTATCCCCCATAGTGGCCCCTGCACACAGTATTATGTCCCATAGTGGCCCCTGCACACAGTATTATCCCCCATAGTGGCCCCTGCACACAGTATTATGTCCCATAGTGGCCCCTGCACACAGTATTATCCCCCATAGTGGCCCCTGCACACAGTATTATGTCCCATAGTGGCCCCTACACACAGTATTATGCCCGATAGTGGCCCCTGCACACAGTATTATCCCCCATAGTGGTCCCTGCACACAGTATTATGTCCTATAGTGGCCCCTGCACACAGTATTATGTCCCATAGTGGCCCCTACACACAGTATTATGCCCCATAGTGGCCCCTGCACACAGTATTATGTCCCATAGTGGCCCCTGCACACAGTATTATCCCCCATAGTGGCCCCTGCACACAGTATTATGTCCCATAGTGGCCCCTACACACAGTATTATGCCCGATAGTGGCCCCTGCACACAGTATTATCCCCCATAGTGGCCCCTCCACACAGTATTATGTCCCATAGTGTCCCCTGCACACAGTATTATGCCCCATAGTGGCCCCTGCACACAGTATTATGCCCCATAGTGGCCCCTGCACACAGTATTATCCCCCATAGTGGCCCCTCCACACAGTATTATGTCCCATAGTGTCCCCTGCACACAGTATTATGTCCCATAGTGTCCCCTGCACACAGTATTATGCCCCATAGTGGCCCCTGCACACAGTATTATCCCCCATAGTGGCCCCTCCACACAGTATTATGTCCCATAGTGTCCCCTGCACACAGTATTATGCACCATAGTGGCCCCTGCACACAGTATTATGCCCCATAGTGGCCCCTGCACACAGTATTATGCCCCATAGTGGTCCCTGCACACAGTATTATGTCCCATAGTGGCCCCTGCACATAGTATTATGTCCCATAGTGGCCCCTGCACACAGTATTATGTCCCATAGTGGCCCCTGCACACAGTATTATGCCCCATAGTGGCCCCTGCACACAGTATTATGCCCCATAGTGGCCCCTGCACACAGTATTATGCCCCATAATGGCCCCTGCACACAGTATTATCCCCCATAGTGGCCCCTGCACACAGTATTATGGCCCATAGTGTCCCCTGCACACAGTATTATGTCCCATAGTGGCCCCTGCACACAGTATTATCGCCCATAGTGGTCCCTGCACACAGTATTATCCCCCATAGTGGCCCCTGCACACAGTATTATGCCCCATAGTGGCCCCTGCACACAGTATTATGCCCCATAGTGGCCCCTGCACACAGTATTATCGCCCATAGTGGTCCCTGCACACAGTATTATGCCCCATAGTGGCCCCTGCACACAGTATTATGCCCCATAGTGGCCCCTGCACACAGTATTATCGCCTATAGTGGTCCCTGCACACAGTATTATGCCCCATAGTGGCCCCTGCACACAGTATTATGCCCCATAGTGGCCCCTGCACACAGTATTATGTCCCATAGTGGTCCCTGCACATAGTATTATGCCCCATAGTGGCCCCTGCACACAGTATTATGCCCCATAGTGGCCCCTGCACACAGTATTATGCCCCATAGTGGCCCCTGCACACAGTATTATGTCCCATAGTGTCCCCTGCACACAGTATTATGTCCCATAGTGGCCCCTGCACACAGTATTATCCCCCATAGTGACCCCTGCACCCAGTATTATCCCCCATAGTGGCCCCTGCACACAGTATTATCCCCCATAGTGGCCTCTGCACACAGTATTATGTCCCATAGTGGCCCCTGCACACAGTATGATGCCCCATAGTGGCCCCTGCACACAGTATTATGTCCCATAGTGGCCCCTGCACACAGTATTATATCCCATAGTGGCCCCTGCACACAGTATTATCGCCCATAGTGGTCCCTGCACACAGTATTATGCCCCATAGTGGCCCCTGCACACAGTATTATGCCCCATAGTGGCCCCTGCACACAGTATTATCGCCCATAGTGGTCCCTGCACACAGTATTATGCCCCATAGTGGCCCCTGCACACAGTATTATGCCCCATAGTGGCCCCTGCACACAGTATTATCGCCCATAGTGGTCCCTGCACACAGTATTATGCCCCATAGTGGCCCCTGCACACAGTATTATGCCCCATAGTGGCCCCTGCACACAGTATTATGTCCCATAGTGGTCCCTGCACATAGTATTATGCCCCATAGTGGCCCCTGCACACAGTATTATGCCCCATAGTGGCCCCTGCACACAGTATTATGCCCCATAGTGGTCCCTGCACACAGTATTATGCCCCATAGTGGCCCCTGCACACAGTATTATGTCCCATAGTGTCCCCTGCACACAGTATTATGTCCCATAGTGGCCCCTGCACACAGTATTATCCCCCATAGTGACCCCTGCACCCAGTATTATCCCCCATAGTGGCCCCTGCACACAGTATTATGTCCCATAGTGGCCCCTGCACACAGTATTATGTCCCATAGTGGCCCCTGCACACAGTATTATGCCCCATAGTGGCCCCTCCACACAGTATTATGTCCCATAGTGGCCCCTGCACACAGTATTATGTCCCATAGTGGCCCCTGCACACAGTATTATGTCCCATAGTGGCCCCTACACACAGTATTATGTCCCATAGTGGCCCCTGCACACAGTATTATGTCCCATAGTGGCCCCTGCACACAGTATTATGCCCCATAGTGGCCCCTGCACACAGTATTATGCCCCATAGTGGCCCCTGCACACAGTATTATCCCCATAGTGGCCCCTCCACACAGTATTATGTCCCATAGTGGCCCCTGCACACAGTATTATGTCCCATAATGGCCCCTGCACACAGTATTATGCCCCATAGTGTCCCCTGCACACAGTATTATGTCCCATAGTGTCCCCTGCACACAGTATTATGCACCATAGTGGCCCCTGCACACAGTATTATGTCCCATAGTGGCCCCTGCACAAGTATTATGTCTCATAGTGGCCCCTGCACACAGTATTATGTCCCATAGTGGCCCCTGCACACAGTATTATGCCCCATAGTGGCCCCTGCACACAGTATTATGCCCCATAATGGCCCCTGCACACAGTATAATGTCCCATAGTGTCCCCTGCACACAGTATTATGTCCCATAGTGGCCCCTGCACACAGTATTATCGCCCATAGTGGTCCCTGCACACAGTATAATGTCCCATAGTGTCCCCTGCACACAGTATTATGTCCCATAGTGGCCCCTGCACACAGTATTATGTCCCATAGTGGTCCCTGCACACAGTATTATCCCCCATAGTGGTCCCTGCACACAGTATTATCCCCCATAGTGGTCCCTGCACACAGTATTATGCCCCATAGTGGTCCCTGCACACAGTATTATCCCCCATAGTGGTCCCTGCACACAGTATTATCCCCCATAGTGGTCCCTGCACACAGTATTATGTCCTATAGTGGCCCCTACACACAGTATTATGCCCCATAGTGGCCCCTGCACACAGTATTATGCCCCATAGTGGCCCCTGCACACAGTATTATCGCCCATAGTGGTCCCTGCACACAGTATTATGCCCCATAGTGGCCCCTGCACACAGTATTATGCCCCATAGTGGCCCCTGCACACAGTATTATCGCCTATAGTGGTCCCTGCACACAGTATTATGCCCCATAGTGGCCCCTGCACACAGTATTATGCCCCATAGTGGCCCCTGCACACAGTATTATGTCCCATAGTGGTCCCTGCACATAGTATTATGCCCCATAGTGGCCCCTGCACACAGTATTATGCCCCATAGTGGCCCCTGCACACAGTATTATGCCCCATAGCGGCCCCTGCACACAGTATTATGTCCCATAGTGTCCCCTGCACACAGTATTATGTCCCATAGTGGCCCCTGCACACAGTATTATCCCCCATAGTGACCCCTGCACCCAGTATTATCCCCCATAGTGGCCCCTGCACACAGTATTATCCCCCATAGTGGCCTCTGCACACAGTATTATGTCCCATAGTGGCCCCTGCACACAGTATGATGCCCCATAGTGGCCCCTGCACACAGTATTATGTCCCATAGTGGCCCCTGCACACAGTATTATATCCCATAGTGGCCCCTGCACACAGTATTATCGCCCATAGTGGTCCCTGCACACAGTATTATGCCCCATAGTGGCCCCTGCACACAGTATTATGCCCCATAGTGGCCCCTGCACACAGTATTATCGCCCATAGTGGTCCCTGCACACAGTATTATGCCCCATAGTGGCCCCTGCACACAGTATTATGCCCCATAGTGGCCCCTGCACACAGTATTATCGCCCATAGTGGTCCCTGCACACAGTATTATGCCCCATAGTGGCCCCTGCACACAGTATTATGCCCCATAGTGGCCCCTGCACACAGTATTATGTCCCATAGTGGTCCCTGCACATAGTATTATGCCCCATAGTGGCCCCTGCACACAGTATTATGCCCCATAGTGGCCCCTGCACACAGTATTATGCCCCATAGTGGTCCCTGCACACAGTATTATGCCCCATAGTGGCCCCTGCACACAGTATTATGTCCCATAGTGTCCCCTGCACACAGTATTATGTCCCATAGTGGCCCCTGCACACAGTATTATCCCCCATAGTGACCCCTGCACCCAGTATTATCCCCCATAGTGGCCCCTGCACACAGTATTATGTCCCATAGTGGCCCCTGCACACAGTATTATGTCCCATAGTGGCCCCTGCACACAGTATTATGCCCCATAGTGGCCCCTCCACACAGTATTATGTCCCATAGTGGCCCCTGCACACAGTATTATGTCCCATAGTGGCCCTGCACACAGTTTTATGTCCCATAGTGGCCCCTACACACAGTATTATGTCCCATAGTGGCCCCTGCACACAGTATTATGTCCCATAGTGGCCCCTGCACACAGTATTATGCCCCATAGTGGCCCCTGCACACAGTATTATGCCCCATAGTGGCCCCTGCACACAGTATTATCCCCATAGTGGCCCCTCCACACAGTATTATGTCCCATAGTGGCCCCTGCACACAGTATTATGTCCCATAATGGCCCCTGCACACAGTATTATGCCCCATAGTGTCCCCTGCACACAGTATTATGTCCCATAGTGTCCCCTGCACACAGTATTATGCACCATAGTGGCCCCTGCACACAGTATTATGTCCCATAGTGGCCCCTGCACAAGTATTATGTCTCATAGTGGCCCCTGCACACAGTATTATCCCCCATAGTGGTCCCTGCACACAGTATTATCCCCCATAGTGGTCCCTGCACACAGTATTATCCCCCATAGTGGCCCCTGCACACAGTATTATCCCCCATAGTGGTCCCTGCACACAGTATTATCCCCCATAGTGGTCCCTGCACACAGTATTATCCCCCATAGTGGTCCCTGCACACAGTATTATCCCCCATAGTGGTCCCTGCACACAGTATTATCCCCCATAGTGGTCCCTGCACACAGTATTATGTCCTATAGTGGCCCCTACACACAGTATTATGTCCCATAGTGGCCCCTGCACACAGTATTATGCCCCATAGTGGCCCCTGCACACAGTATTATGTCCCATAGTGGTCCCTGCACATAGTATTATGCCCCATAGTGGCCCTTGCACATAGTATTATGTCCCATAGTGGACCCTGCACGGCTTTTCAGAGCCCAGAGTATAATAATCGGAGACCCGGGGGATACAAACTTAAAAACCAGTGTCACTTACCTATCTCCCGCTCCGCTGCAGTCTTTGGTGGTGTTGGCCATCTTTAATGACGTACTCACGTCACATGACCCAGGACGCAAGGCCCCGGTCATGTGACATCAGGGACGTCACACAACTAGGCCCGAAGCCTGCTCGGAGCGTGGAAATGTAAGTAACACGTTTGTTATGTTCTCTTACCTCTCCTGGGCCTCCGATCGTTATACTTGGGGGTATGAAAAGACCCCCGAGTATAATAGTGCTTGTGGGACCTGCGGTGTCACTTACCGATTGCGGCCCCTGCCAGGATCAGTAAGTATATAGGGGCCGTTACTGGCTGGAGTAACTCCAGCAGGTAACGGCCTGTTAAAAAAAAGAAAAGAAACGCAGCAGTAATGGCTGTCGCCGGCCCCCTAATGTTCCGGGCCCTGTGGCTGCCGCTACCACTGCTACTCCGGTAGTTGCGCTCCTGGTGTTAACTCATTCCTGTCCTGCTGCTTAGTAATTATATATATACACTCACCGGCCACTTTATTAGGTACACCTGTCCAACTGCTCGTTAACACTTAATTTCTAATCAGCCAATCACATGGCGGCAACTCAGTGCATTTAGGCATGTAGACATGGTCAAGACAATCTCCTGCAGTTCAAACCGAGCATCAGTATGGGGAAGAAAGGTGATTTGAGTGCCTTTGAACGTGGCATGGTTGTTGGTGCCAGAAGGGCTGGTCTGAGTATTTCAGAAACTGCTGATCTACTGGGATTTTCACGCACAACCATCTCTAGGGTTTACAGAGAATGGTCCGAAAAAGAAAAAACATCCAGTGAGCGGCAGTTCTGTGGGCGGAAATGCGTTGTTGATGCCAGAGGTCAGAGGAGAATGGCCAGACTGGTTCGAGCTGATATAAAGGCAACAGTGACTCAAATAGCCACCCGTTACAACCAAGGTAGCCAGAAGAGCATCTCTGAATGCCGCACAGTACGTCCAACTTTGAGGCTACAGATGGGCTACAGCAGCAGAAGACCACACCGGGTGCCACTCCTTTCAGCTAAGAACAGGAAACTGAGGCTACAATTTGCACAAGCTCATCGAAATTGGACAATTGAAGATTGGAAAAACGTTGCCTGGTCTGATGAGTCTCGATTTCTGCTGCGACATTCGGATGGTAGGGTCAGAATTTGGCGTCAACAACATGAAAGCATGGATCCATCCTGCCTTGTATCGGTAACGGTTCAGGCTGGTGGTGGTGGTGTCATGGTGTGGGGAATATTTTCTTGGCACTCTTTGGGCCCCTTGGTACCAATTGAGCATCGTTGCAACGCCAAAGCCTACCTGAGTATTGTTGCTGACCATGTCCATCCCTTTATGACCACAATGTACCCAACATCTGATGGCTACTTTCAGCAGGATAATGCAATGCCATGTCATAAAGCTGGAATCATCTCAGACTGGTTTCTTGAACATGACAATGAGTTCACTGTACTCCAATGGCCTCCACAGTCACCAGATCTCAATCCAATAGAGGAGCATCTTTGGGATGTGGTGGAACGGGAGATTCGCATCATGGATGTGCAGCCGACAAATCTGCGGCAACTGTGTGATGCCATCATGTCAATATGGACCAAAATCTCTGAGGAATGCTTCCAGCACCTTGTTGTATCTATGCCACGAAGAATTGAGGCAGTTCTGAAGGCAAAAGGGGGTCCAACCCGTTACTAGCATGGTGTACCTAATAAAGTGGCCGGTGAGTGTATATATATCATGAATATTATTACGCCCTGGGGTGCTGATACATAATGGATTACTAGCTGACGTCTGCCCCCATGTATGTATAATGTATGACCCCCCGTGCCGGAGCTGACCACCCTCAGAGCCTCCTTCATCTCATTACACGTCCAGCTTATCATTTATATTACATGTCTTAAGGGCCACATATAATTGTATCATCCTTTAAGAAGATAAATAAGGAGCCTATTGAGAAGGTTCTGGAAGATCCCTCATTACATGAATTAAAGGTACAATCCGTACGAAAGGACTGAGTCATATAAACGGGGGTCATGGTGCTATGCCACCACCCAGCTTTCCACAGACCCGGAATAGCTTATATGTAGAGATTATTACGTCATTATAGTTTGTTCTTCTTTTTTCCTTCGGTCTTAAGTGGTCAGTCTGTGTATGTGTCAGTCCTCACTGCCTTTTTGACATTCTATTCATGAATCAGAATCTTTAAGATGGAAGGATACCAAAATGAAGGACTTGTGGGATTCTGATATCGTCCACCAAGCTTTTTTTTTTTTGCACTCTCTCTGCACAGTGTGTCAGTCCTTTCTGTAGTTTTAGAATCCTACTGACACATGTCAGTCTTTACTGTGGTTGTAAAATTCCATTCACATGTCAGTCTAGTTTTAGTATGTTGTTGATACATGCCAGTCCTTAAAGGGGTTGTCCTGTTATTGGGACATGTTAGTATCTATTGTAGTTTTTGAATTCTGATGTTTCGTGTCTGGTTAAGAATATCAGTACATTCTTACTTGCATCCATCATTTCCTTCGATGCAGCCCTGCCCCAGCTGTTGCTTTAAAGGGATTGTCCCATCTCAAGGATCCTATCTA
The DNA here is from genome assembly GCF_031893055.1 of Leptodactylus fuscus. Lineage (NCBI taxonomy): Eukaryota > Metazoa > Chordata > Amphibia > Anura > Leptodactylidae > Leptodactylus > Leptodactylus fuscus. The sequence goes on from NC_134267.1 coordinate 239,295,935, forward strand.
TTCTGGTAGCTTATGTAAACTGAAGACTTTTCCTAAATATGTTGCTTTAGAAAAGCTGCTTTGTTTGCCTGCTATGTGACCTTATTCCTCCCATTGTTAACACAGCGTTTCCATAACCACAGACCTGGGAGATAGGACAAGTGACATCACTCACTGCTCTGCCTGCAGGACAATCTGTTCATCTAATTGCAGTTTGCTGATAAAGTCGAGTCTATTATCTCTCTATATAAACACGCAAATAAAACTGAGTCCATTCTATACAAGCATGTGCATATTATCTGATCTGCGTAAGTATTATGATACTTCATAGAGTCCCGTTCAGCAAGGTGGGGGGGGAATACAGGAAGTGAGAAGAAGAGACAACAGGCAAATTGCTGAAATAGGGAGATGGGAAACCCCTTTAAGGTTGCAATGCCAATTAGTTGGCTTCAAGACACAGAACCAACCAGAGAGCTGCCTCATCATCCAATCACAAGCTGAGTTGGGGTCTTCTAGCCTAGCATTGAGTCTTATCTCCTGCCTGTGATTCCACTTGTATTCTGGCTCTATGTTCTCAGAACCTGCTCTCACTACCTTGCCATGTTTATTGATCTCCTGTCTCTCTGACCTCGGCTCGCTCTCCTGGATGACCCTCCTGTTTCTGATTTGTCTCTGTCTGTGACCTCCAGGACTTGACCCTGGTCTGGACTTCTGATTTTACTCTGATTTCGTTCTGGCTATTACCATCTGGTTTGGACCCTGGCTTGCGTATCATTCTCTCTGCTCATTATAAGGTTTATGGTCCTTAGCCAGTGAGTCTGGCATCTTGTCCTACAGTTACAACCTGGAACCTGAAGCAGCCAGTCTTTCTTCCTTGGGCAGGCTCTGGTGAGAATCTATTCTATTGACACATGTCAGTCCTTACCGCAGTTTTAGAATTGTGTTGACACGTACCAGTCTACTGCATGTCGCAGTTTTAGAATTCTATTGGTACATGTCAGTCTAAACTGCAGTTTTAGAATTCTATTGAATCATGGACAAATATCCCAATATTGCCATTATTGTAATTACTGCCATATTCTTCTGCCTTCTCGCACTCTCTGACTCTCGAAGGGGCCCATTATGTAACGTTCCAGTAGTCCGTTCATGTTAGTAAATCATGGGAGTGCTGACACCAATGTAAGTGGTCTAAGGTTAGAGCTGAGAGATTGCGCCCTCGTCTGCCCGCTGACATTATCACTTCAGTATCTTATTTACTGCCAAACATTATTATATTAGAAATAATGAAGACTAACGATAAATCAGAGTGTGGACAGTGACCTAGTGTGATCAGAGAGAGCGTGGAGTAATGGAGTGAATGATTAGCACTATTGTGTCACAACAGGTGTGAGGAGGAGAAGTGATCGACAAGAGCAGCGAGGAGCAGAAGTACCGGATCACAATTATTTCATGCACTCGTTCTCTGACATTTATTGTTACTTTGACCTCTGGTGTCTGAATGTCAGCGCTATTTTCTTCTTTGTCTTCGGTTACAGAGATTTATGTAAATAGATTCACAAACATGTTATATACAACTGACAGGACCGCACCGAAACACCCGCTATACTACATACAAGACCATACTACATAATACCAGCAATCTGCAAGAATATAGCTACTATAATACTACCTCCTATGTACAAGAATATAACTACTATAATACTGCTCCTATGTACAAGAATATAACTACTATAATACTACCTATGTACAAGAATATAACTACTATAATACTGCTCCTATGTACAAGAATATAACTACTATAATACTACTCCTATGTACAAGAATATAACTACTATAATACTACCTCCTATGTACAAGAATATAACTACTATAATACTGCTCCTATGTACAAGAATATAACTACTATAATACTACTCCTATGTACAAGAATATAACTACTATAATACTACCTCCTATGTACAAGAATATAACTACTATAATACTACTCCTATGTACAAGAATATAACTACTATAATACTACTCCTATGTACAAGAATATAACTACTATAATACTGCACCCTATGTACAAGAATATAACTACTATAATACTACCTCCTATGTACAAGAATATAACTACTATAATACTACTCCTATGTACAAGAATATAACTACTATAATACTGCTCCTATGTACAAGAATATAACTACTATAATACTGCTGCTATGTACAAGAATATAACTACTATAATACTACCTCCTATGTACAAGAATATAACTACTATAATACTACTCCTATGTACAAGAATATAACTACTATAATACTACTCCTATGTATAAGAATATAACTACTATAATACTACCTCCTATGTACAAGAATATAAATACTATAATACTACTCCTATGTACAAGAATATAACTACTATAATACTGCTCCTATGTATAAGAATATAACTACTATAATACTACTCCTATGTACAAGAATATAACTACTATAATACTACCTCCTATGTACAAAAATATAACTACTATAATACTACTCCTATGTACAAGAATATAACTACTATAATACTGCTCCTACGTACAAGAATATAACTACTATAATACTACCTCCTATGTACAAGAATATAACTACTATAATACTGCTCCTACGTACAAGAATATAACTACTATAATACTGCTCCTACGTACAAGAATATAACTACTATAATACTACACCTATATACAAGAATATAACTACTATAATACTGCTCCTATGTACAAGAATATAACTACTATAATACTGCTGCTATGTACAAGAATATAACTACTATAATACTACCTGCTATGTACAAGAATATAACTACTATAATACTACTCCTATGTACAAGAATATAACAACTATAATACTACTCCTATGTACAAGAATATAACAACTATAATACTACTCCTATGTACAAGAATATAACTACTATAATACTGCTCCTATTTACAAGAATATAACTACTATAATACTACCCCCTATGTACAAGAATATAACTACTATAATAATACTCCTATGTATAAGAATATAACTACTATAATACTACTCCTATGTACAAGAATATAACTACTATAATACTACTCCTATGTACAAGAATATAACTACTATAATACTGCTCCTATGTACAAGAATATAACTACTATAATACTACCTCCTATGTACAAGAATATAACTACTATAATACTGCTCCTATGTACAAGAATATAACTACTATAATACTACCTCCTATGTACAAGAATATAACTACTATAATACTACTCCTATGTACAAGAATATAACTACTATAATACTACTCCTATGTACAAGAATATAACTACTATAATACTACCTCCTATATACAAGAATATAACTACTATAATACTACTCCTATGTACAAGAATATAACTACTATAATACTACCTCCTATATACAAGAATATAACTACTATAATACTACCTCCTATGTACAAGAATATAACTACTATAATACTACTCCTATGTACAAGAATATAACTACTATAATACTGCACCCTATGTACAAGAATATAACTACTATAATACTGCTGCTATGTACAAGAATATAACTACTATAATACTACCTCCTATGTACAAGAATATAACTACTATAATACTACTCCTATGTACAAGAATATAACTACTATAATACTGCTCCTATGTACAAGAATATAACTACTATAATACTGCTGCTATGTACAAGAATATAACTACTATAATACTACCTCCTATGTACAAGAATATAACTACTATAATACTACCTCCTATGTACAAGAATATAACTACTATAATACTGCTGCTATGTACAAGAATATAACTACTATAATACTGCTCCTATGTATAAGAATATAACTACTATAATACTACTCCTATGTACAAGAATATAACTACTATAATACTACTCCTATGTACAAGAATATAACTACTATAATACTACCTCCTATGTACAAGAATATAACTACTATAATACTGCTCCTACGTACAAGAATATAACTACTATAATACTACCTCCTATGTACAAGAATATAACTACTATAATACTGCTCCTACGTACAAGAATATAACTACTATAATACTGCTCCTACGTACAAGAATATAACTACTATAATACTGCTCCTACGTACAAGAATATAACTACTATAATACTGCTCCTACGTACAAGAATATAACTACTATAATACTACACCTATATACAAGAATATAACTACTATAATACTGCTCCTATGTACAAGAATATAACTACTATAATACTGCTGCTATGTACAAGAATATAACTACTATAATACTACCTGCTATGTACAAGAATATAACTACTATAATACTACTCCTACGTACAAGAATATAACTACTATAATACTACTCCTATGTACAAGAATATAACAACTATAATACTGCTCCTATGTACAAGAATATAACTACTATAATACTGCTCCTATTTACAAGAATATAACTACTATAATACTACTCCTATGTACAAGAATATAACTACTATAATACTACCTCCTATGTACAAGAATATAACTACTATAATACTACTCCTATGTACAAGAATATAACAACTATAATACTACTCCTATGTACAAGAATATAACTACTATAATACTACCTCCTATGTACAAGAATATAACTACTATAATACTACTCCTATGTACAAGAATATAACTACTATAATACTGCTCCTATGTATAAGAATATAACTACTATAATACTACTCCTATGTACAAGAATATAACTACTATAATACTACCTCCTATGTACAAGAATATAACTACTATAATACTACTCCTATGTACAAGAATATAACTACTATAATACTGCTCCTACGTACAAGAATATAACTACTATAATACTACCTCCTATGTACAAGAATATAACTACTATAATACTGCTCCTACGTACAAGAATATAACTACTATAATACTGCTCCTACGTACAAGAATATAACTACTATAATACTGCTCCTACGTACAAAAATATAACTACTATAATACTGCTCCTACGTACAAGAATATAACTACTATAATACTACACCTATATACAAGAATATAACTACTATAATACTGCTCCTATGTACAAGAATATAACTACTATAATACTGCTGCTATGTACAAGAATATAACTACTATAATACTACCTGCTATGTACAAGAATATAACTACTATAATACTACTCCTATGTACAAGAATATAACAACTATAATACTACTCCTATGTACAAGAATATAACTACTATAATACTGCTCCTATGTACAAGAATATAACTACTATAATACTGCTCCTATGTACAAGAATATAACTACTATAATACTACCCCCTATGTACAAGAATATAACTACTATAATACTACTCCTATGTATAAGAATATAACTACTATAATACTACTCCTATGTACAAGAATATAACTACTATAATACTACTCCTATGTACAAGAATATAACTACTATAATACTGCTCCTATGTACAAGAATATAACTACTATAATACTACCCCCTATGTACAAGAATATAACTACTATAATACTGCTCCTATGTACAAGAATATAACTACTATAATACTACCTCCTATGTACAAGAATATAACTACTATAATACTACTCCTATGTACAAGAATATAACTACTATAATACTACTCCTATGTACAAGAATATAACTACTATAATACTACCTCCTATATACAAGAATATAACTACTATAATACTACTCCTATGTACAAGAATATAACTACTATAATACTACCTCCTATATACAAGAATATAACTACTATAATACTACCTCCTATGTACAAGAATATAACTACTATAATACTACTCCTATGTACAAGAATATAACTACTATAATACTGCACCCTATGTACAAGAATATAACTACTATAATACTACCTCCTATGTACAAGAATATAACTACTATAATACTACTCCTATGTACAAGAATATAACTACTATAATACTGCTCCTATGTACAAGAATATAACTACTATAATACTGCTGCTATGTACAAGAATATAACTACTATAATACTACCTCCTATGTACAAGAATATAACTACTATAATACTACTCCTATGTACAAGAATATAACTACTATAATACTACTCCTATGTACAAGAATATAACTACTATAATACTACCTCCTATGTACAAGAATATAACTACTATAATACTACTCCTATGTACAAGAATATAACTACTATAATACTGCTCCTATGTATAAGAATATAACTACTATAATACTACTCCTATGTACAAGAATATAACTACTATAATACTACCTCCTATGTACAAGAATATAACTACTATAATACTACTCCTATGTACAAGAATATAACTACTATAATACTGCTCCTACGTACAAGAATATAACTACTATAATACTACCTCCTATGTACAAGAATATAACTACTATAATACTGCTCCTACGTACAAGAATATAACTACTATAATACTGCTCCTACGTACAAGAATATAACTACTATAATACTACACCTATATACAAGAATATAACTACTATAATACTGCTGCTATGTACAAGAATATAACTACTATAATACTACCTGCTATGTACAAGAATATAACTACTATAATACTACTCCTATGTACAAGAATATAACAACTATAATACTACTCCTATGTACAAGAATATAACAACTATAATACTACTCCTATGTACAAGAATATAACTACTATAATACTGCTCCTATTTACAAGAATATAACTACTATAATACTACTCCTATGTACAAGAATATAACTACTATAATACTACCTCCTATGTACAAGAATATAACTACTATAATACTACTCCTATGTACAAGAATATAACTACTATAATACTGCTCCTACGTACAAGAATATAACTACTATAATACTACCTCCTATGTACAAGAATATAACTACTATAATACTGCTCCTACGTACAAGAATATAACTACTATAATACTACCTCCTATGTACAAGAATATAACTACTATAATACTACTCCTATGTACAAGAATATAACTACTATAATACTACCTCCTATGTACAAGAATATAACTACTATAATACTACCTCCTATGTACAAGAATATAACTACTATAATACTACTCCTATGTACAAGAATATAACTACTATAATACTGCTCCTATGTATAAGAATATAACTACTATAATACTACTCCTATGTACAAGAATATAACTACTATAATACTACTCCTATGTACAAGAATATAACTACTATAATACTGCTCCTACGTACAAGAATATAACTACTATAATACTACCTTCTATGTACAAGAATATAACTACTATAATACTGCTCCTACGTACAAGAATATAACTACTATAATACTGCTCCTACGTACAAGAATATAACTACTATAATACTGCTCCTACGTACAAGAATATAACTACTATAATACTGCTCCTACGTACAAGAATATAACTACTATAATACTACACCTATATACAAGAATATAACTACTATAATACTGCTCCTATGTACAAGAATATAACTACTATAATACTGCTGCTATGTACAAGAATATAACTACTATAATACTACCTGCTATGTACAAGAATATAACTACTATAATACTACTCCTATGTACAAGAATATAACAACTATAATACTACTCCTATGTACAAGAATATAACAACTATAATACTACTCCTATGTACAAGAATATAACTACTATAATACTGCTCCTATTTACAAGAATATAACTACTATAATACTACTCCTATGTACAAGAATATAACTACTATAATACTACCTCCTATGTACAAGAATATAACTACTATAATACTACTCCTATGTACAAGAATATAACTACTATAATACTACTCCTATGTACAAGAATATAACTACTATAATACTACCTCCTATGTACAAGAATATAACTACTATAATACTACTCCTATGTACAAGAATATAACTACTATAATACTGCTCCTATGTATAAGAATATAACTACTATAATACTACTCCTATGTACAAGAATATAACTACTATAATACTACCTCCTATGTACAAGAATATAACTACTATAATACTACTCCTATGTACAAGAATATAACTACTATAATACTGCTCCTACGTACAAGAATATAACTACTATAATACTACCTCCTATGTACAAGAATATAACTACTATAATACTGCTCCTACGTACAAGAATATAACTACTATAATACTGCTCCTACGTACAAGAATATAACTACTATAATACTGCTCCTACGTACAAGAATATAACTACTATAATACTGCTCCTACGTACAAGAATATAACTACTATAATACTACACCTATATACAAGAATATAACTACTATAATACTGCTCCTATGTACAAGAATATAACTACTATAATACTGCTGCTATGTACAAGAATATAACTACTATAATACTACCTGCTATGTACAAGAATATAACTACTATAATACTACTCCTATGTACAAGAATATAACAACTATAATACTACTCCTATGTACAAGAATATAACTACTATAATACTGCTCCTATGTACAAGAATATAACTACTATAATACTGCTCCTATGTACAAGAATATAACTACTATAATACTACCCCCTATGTACAAGAATATAACTACTATAATACTACTCCTATGTATAAGAATATAACTACTATAATACTACTCCTATGTACAAGAATATAACTACTATAATACTACTCCTATGTACAAGAATATAACTACTATAATACTGCTCCTATGTACAAGAATATAACTACTATAATACTACCCCCTATGTACAAGAATATAACTACTATAATACTGCTCCTATGTACAAGAATATAACTACTATAATACTACCTCCTATGTACAAGAATATAACTACTATAATACTACTCCTATGTACAAGAATATAACTACTATAATACTACTCCTATGTACAAGAATATAACTACTATAATACTACCTCCTATATACAAGAATATAACTACTATAATACTACTCCTATGTACAAGAATATAACTACTATAATACTACCTCCTATATACAAGAATATAACTACTATAATACTACCTCCTATGTACAAGAATATAACTACTATAATACTACTCCTATGTACAAGAATATAACTACTATAATACTGCACCCTATGTACAAGAATATAACTACTATAATACTACCTCCTATGTACAAGAATATAACTACTATAATACTACTCCTATGTACAAGAATATAACTACTATAATACTGCTCCTATGTACAAGAATATAACTACTATAATACTGCTGCTATGTACAAGAATATAACTACTATAATACTACCTCCTATGTACAAGAATATAACTACTATAATACTACTCCTATGTACAAGAATATAACTACTATAATACTACTCCTATGTACAAGAATATAACTACTATAATACTACCTCCTATGTACAAGAATATAACTACTATAATACTACTCCTATGTACAAGAATATAACTACTATAATACTGCTCCTATGTATAAGAATATAACTACTATAATACTACTCCTATGTACAAGAATATAACTACTATAATACTACCTCCTATGTACAAGAATATAACTACTATAATACTACTCCTATGTACAAGAATATAACTACTATAATACTGCTCCTACGTACAAGAATATAACTACTATAATACTACCTCCTATGTACAAGAATATAACTACTATAATACTGCTCCTACGTACAAGAATATAACTACTATAATACTGCTCCTACGTACAAGAATATAACTACTATAATACTACACCTATATACAAGAATATAACTACTATAATACTGCTGCTATGTACAAGAATATAACTACTATAATACTACCTGCTATGTACAAGAATATAACTACTATAATACTACTCCTATGTACAAGAATATAACAACTATAATACTACTCCTATGTACAAGAATATAACAACTATAATACTACTCCTATGTACAAGAATATAACTACTATAATACTGCTCCTATTTACAAGAATATAACTACTATAATACTACTCCTATGTACAAGAATATAACTACTATAATACTACCTCCTATGTACAAGAATATAACTACTATAATACTACTCCTATGTACAAGAATATAACTACTATAATACTGCTCCTACGTACAAGAATATAACTACTATAATACTACCTCCTATGTACAAGAATATAACTACTATAATACTGCTCCTACGTACAAGAATATAACTACTATAATACTACCTCCTATGTACAAGAATATAACTACTATAATACTACTCCTATGTACAAGAATATAACTACTATAATACTACCTCCTATGTACAAGAATATAACTACTATAATACTACCTCCTATGTACAAGAATATAACTACTATAATACTACTCCTATGTACAAGAATATAACTACTATAATACTGCTCCTATGTATAAGAATATAACTACTATAATACTACTCCTATGTACAAGAATATAACTACTATAATACTACTCCTATGTACAAGAATATAACTACTATAATACTGCTCCTACGTACAAGAATATAACTACTATAATACTACCTTCTATGTACAAGAATATAACTACTATAATACTGCTCCTACGTACAAGAATATAACTACTATAATACTGCTCCTACGTACAAGAATATAACTACTATAATACTGCTCCTACGTACAAGAATATAACTACTATAATACTGCTCCTACGTACAAGAATATAACTACTATAATACTACACCTATATACAAGAATATAACTACTATAATACTGCTCCTATGTACAAGAATATAACTACTATAATACTGCTGCTATGTACAAGAATATAACTACTATAATACTACCTGCTATGTACAAGAATATAACTACTATAATACTACTCCTATGTACAAGAATATAACAACTATAATACTACTCCTATGTACAAGAATATAACAACTATAATACTACTCCTATGTACAAGAATATAACTACTATAATACTGCTCCTATTTACAAGAATATAACTACTATAATACTACTCCTATGTACAAGAATATAACTACTATAATACTACCTCCTATGTACAAGAATATAACTACTATAATACTACTCCTATGTACAAGAATATAACTACTATAATACTACTCCTATGTACAAGAATATAACTACTATAATACTACCTCCTATGTACAAGAATATAACTACTATAATACTACTCCTATGTACAAGAATATAACTACTATAATACTGCTCCTATGTATAAGAATATAACTACTATAATACTACTCCTATGTACAAGAATATAACTACTATAATACTACCTCCTATGTACAAGAATATAACTACTATAATACTACTCCTATGTACAAGAATATAACTACTATAATACTGCTCCTACGTACAAGAATATAACTACTATAATACTACCTCCTATGTACAAGAATATAACTACTATAATACTGCTCCTACGTACAAGAATATAACTACTATAATACTGCTCCTACGTACAAGAATATAACTACTATAATACTGCTCCTACGTACAAGAATATAACTACTATAATACTGCTCCTACGTACAAGAATATAACTACTATAATACTACACCTATATACAAGAATATAACTACTATAATACTGCTCCTATGTACAAGAATATAACTACTATAATACTGCTGCTATGTACAAGAATATAACTACTATAATACTACCTGCTATGTACAAGAATATAACTACTATAATACTACTCCTATGTACAAGAATATAACAACTATAATACTACTCCTATGTACAAGAATATAACAACTATAATACTACTCCTATGTACAAGAATATAACTACTATAATACTGCTCCTATTTACAAGAATATAACTACTATAATACTACCCCCTATGTACAAGAATATAACTACTATAATACTACTCCTATGTATAAGAATATAACTACTATAATACTACTCCTATGTACAAGAATATAACTACTATAATACTACTCCTATGTACAAGAATATAACTACTATAATACTGCTCCTATGTACAAGAATATAACTACTATAATACTACCTCCTATGTACAAGAATATAACTACTATAATACTGCTCCTATGTACAAGAATATAACTACTATAATACTACCTCCTATGTACAAGAATATAACTACTATAATACTACTCCTATGTACAAGAATATAACTACTATAATACTACTCCTATGTACAAGAATATAACTACTATAATACTGCACCCTATGTACAAGAATATAACTACTATAATACTACCTCCTATGTACAAGAATATAACTACTATAATACTACCTCCTATGTACAAGAATATAACTACTATAATACTACTCCTATGTACAAGAATATAACTACTATAATACTGCTGCTATGTACAAGAATATAACTACTATAATACTACCTCCTATGTACAAGAATATAACTACTATAATACTACTCCTATGTACAAGAATATAACTACTATAATACTACTCCTATGTACAAGAATATAACTACTATAATACTACCTCCTATGTACAAGAATATAACTACTATAATACTACTCCTATGTACAAGAATATAACTACTATAATACTGCTCCTATGTATAAGAATATAACTACTATAATACTACTCCTATGTACAAGAATATAACTACTATAATACTACCTCCTATGTACAAGAATATAACTACTATAATACTACTCCTATGTACAAGAATATAACTACTATAATACTGCTCCTACGTACAAGAATATAACTACTATAATACTACCTCCTATGTACAAGAATATAACTACTATAATACTGCTCCTACGTACAAGAATATAACTACTATAATACTGCTCCTACGTACAAGAATATAACTACTATAATACTACACCTATATACAAGAATATAACTACTATAATACTGCTGCTATGTACAAGAATATAACTACTATAATACTACCTGCTATGTACAAGAATATAACTACTATAATACTACTCCTATGTACAAGAATATAACAACTATAATACTACTCCTATGTACAAGAATATAACAACTATAATACTACTCCTATGTACAAGAATATAACTACTATAATACTGCTCCTATTTACAAGAATATAACTACTATAATACTACTCCTATGTACAAGAATATAACTACTATAATACTACCTCCTATGTACAAGAATATAACTACTATAATACTGCTCCTATGTACAAGAATATAACTACTATAATACTGCTCCTATGTACAAGAATATAACTACTATAATACTACCTCCTATGTACAAGAATATAACTACTATAATACTACTCCTATGTACAAGAATATAACTACTATAATACTACCTCCTATATACAAGAATATAACTACTATAATACTACCTCCTATGTACAAGAATATAACTACTATAATACTACTCCTATGTACAAGAATATAACTACTATAATACTGCTCCTATGTACAAGAATATAATTACTATAATACTACTCCTATGTACAAGAATATAACTACTATAATACTACCTCCTATGTACAAGAATATAACTACTATAATACTACTCCTATGTACAAGAATATAATTACTATAATACTACTCCTATGTACAAGAATATAACTACTATAATACTACCTCCTATGTACAAGAATATAACTACTATAATACTACTCCTAGTCTGCGCCAGCGTGGAGCATATTATATTGTGTGGGAGCATGTTATACTGTGTAGAGGCCACTGTGGAGCATGTTATACTGTCTGTGGGCTACAGTACATCACATTATACTCTGTTGAGGGTCACTATAGAGCAAGTTATACTGTTTGAGGGTCACTGTGGAGCATATGATACTGTGTGAAGGTTAGGGCGAAGCATTTTATACTGTGTGGGGGTCACTGTGGAGCAGATTATACTATGTAGGGGTTATGGTGAAGCATATTAGACTGTGTGGGGTTCACTGTAAAGCATATTATACTAAGTAGGGGTTATGGTGAAGCATATTAGACTGTGTGGAGGTCACTGTGGAGCATATTATACTATGTAGGGGTTATAGTGAAGCACATTAGACTGTGTGTGTGGAGGTCACTGTGGAGCATATTATACTAAGTAGGGGTTATGGTGAAGCATATTAGACTGTGTGAGGCCCCTTCATTATTTACATCACACCCCATCTATTTAATAGCAGACATGTGATATTATAACAGAATGTAATGGCATTGCACTCACACTATATATAGCGTATATATAGTCTTTATGTCTCCGCAGTATGCCATTATTCTACCTCCTCTATGCTGGATAGGACGGTATATCATTGGGATAAACACAGCGATGCACATCCATTGAGGCTCTGGCGGCTATAGGGTAATGTAATAATAAATGGGGGGGGGGGGGATTTTTAGCCGGGTTGAGGTCTTAGAAGAAATCTCCACTGATAGGTACAGAGTAGTCACAGGATGGGATTCAGTATCGCTGGTATAGACGTCCAACTGCATTGTGTTACTGCCACCTGCTGGTGACAATGGGTATATGTTCTCCCTGAATATCCACCAGCACCAGGTGGGTCATTCCCCCTCATGACAACCCCCCTCCCCCCGTGGTCTGTGACCCCCATTATCACCAGTGTGTTTTTGTATACAGGTCTGTTACTGTTCACAGCAGAATTTGCTACAATGTATCAGTGCAGACGTGAGCTACATACACCAGCAGTGTAACTCTCTCCCCCTACCCTGATAGTTTGTTACAATGTGTCAGCGCAGCTATAATGTATCATTATGGAGAGGATTATCCTGATACAACTGTAACAGACCCTCAGCTGTGAGGTTCACATTTGTCGCAGTTTATTGTTGGCTCTCCAGTATGTATCGGGGTGTTGTTGCAGGATTTGGCCTGTGAAGTTTCCCTTTCATTCTCCGGGCTGAGGTGTGAGGAACATTAATGGGGTGTCGCGGCAGTAAAGGAGGGGCGTGTGTGACGTGGTGTACGGGACATCTTATCTGACCCCCGCCATGTTCTCAGGGGGTCAGCGGCCATCACTATAACAAGGCTCTTATTTACACTTCATCCCTGGGAACCGCTGCAATCAAAGAGGAGGAGATATATGGAGGGACCCCGGACCCCCACCATAGGGCTGGCACAGGATGAAAGTCACCAGCAGAGGACACCACAGAGCTATGACATCATCAGTCACATGTGCAGGATTGTTGCCATCACACTGACTGAGGACATGGAGTGTGAGGAGGATGGTCTGCGCTGCCCCCTGCTGGACACTACAAGAACAGCACCCAGGAGCTCTGTGATAGAGGAAGACCGCAGAACTCAGGGTGACGGGGAAGTAAAAGGGGGGCTCCTGGCATCGTGTCACCATGTATCACCTGAGCTGCTGCAGAACATCATTATATACACCTCAGATGCTGCAGAACAGCATTATATACACCTCAGCTGCTGCAGAACCTTATAGCGCACACCTCAGCTGCTGCAGAACATCATAACACACCTCAGCTGCTGCAGAACCTCATAGCACACACCTCAGCTGCTGCAGAACATCATAAACACACCTCAGCTGCTGCAGAACATCATTATATACACCTCAGCTGCTGCAGAACCTCATAATACACACCTCAGCTGCTGCAGAACATCATAATGCACACCTCAGCTGCTGCAGAACATCATAATGCACACCTCAGCTGCTGCAGAACATCATAATGCACACCTCAGCTGTTGCAGAACCTCATAATACACACCTCAGCTGCTGCAGAACCTCCTAATACACACCTCAGCTGCTGCAGAACCTCCTAATACACACCTCAGCTGCTGCAGAACATCCTAATACACACCTCAGCTGCTGCAGAACATCATAATACACACCTCAGCTGCTGCAGAACCTCATAATACACACCTCAGCTGCTGCAGAACATCATAATACACACCTCAGCTGCTTCAGAACCTCATAATACACACCTCAGCTCCTGCAGAACATCATAATACACACCTCAGCTGCTGCAGAACATCATAACACACCTCAGCTGCTGCAGAACATCATAATACACACCTCAGCTGCTGCAGAACATCATAATGCACACCTCAGCTGTTGCAGAACCTCATAATACACACCTCAGCTGCTGCAGAACCTCCTAATACACACCTCAGCTGCTGCAGAACCTCCTAATACACACCTCAGCTGCTGCAGAACATCCTAATACACACCTCAGCTGCTGCAGAACATCCTAATACACACCTCAGCTGCTGCAGAACCTCATAATACACACCTCAGCTGCTGCAGAACATCATAATACACACCTCAGCTGCTTCAGAACCTCATAATACACACCTCAGCTGCTGCAGAACCTCATAATACACACCACAGCTGCTGCAGAACCTCATAATACACACCTCAGCTGCTGCAGAACCTCATAATACACACCTCAGCTGCTGCAGAACATCATAATACACACCTCAGCTGCTGCAGAACCTCATAATACACACCACAGCTTCTGCAGAACCTCATAATACACACCTCAGCTGCTGCAGAACCTCATAATACACACCTCAGCTGCTGCAGAACATCATAATACACACCTCAGCTGCTTCAGAACCTCATAATACACACCTCAGCTGCTGCAGAACCTCATAATACACACCTCAGCTGCTGCAGAACCTCATAATACACACCTCAGCTGCTGCAGAACCTCATAATACACACCTCAGCTGCTGCAGAACCTCATAATACACACCTCAGCTGCTGCAGAACTTCATAATGCACACCTCAGCTGCTTCAGAACATCATAATGCACACCTCAGCTGCTGCAGAACATCATAATACAAACCTCAGCTGCTGCAGAACATCATAATACACACCTCAGCTGCTGCAGAACATCATAATGCACACCTCAGCTGCTGCAGAACCTCATAATACACACCTCAGAATGAAGAGCAGACATAGGCACATAGGTAACAGATCATATAAGACGCCTGCGGCCTCCATGACATGTACTGAAGTCTAATGTCACAATCTAGTCGCCATTTCTATGTTGTCTTATGCTCCAGTCACATCCAAAGCTGCGTTCACAATCTTCCTCTTTGATCTGAGTCTTTAATTCCTCTTTGTTGATTTACTGTCTGTAAAGTATTGTCTGCTGCATTGCATTCTGGGAGATGTATTGTTTGCAACCGAGAACAGGGCCTACAGAGATAAAATAGCCACAGCTCTGGGTGTGACTGGAGTAGAGGACATGATGTCACCCCGAATGACGACAAGACAAGTAACGCCAAGGATATCCACATTTATTAAATAGTATACGTCCATTCTCTCTGGATATAAACTGAGGCTGCGGCGACATCACGACGACATCAACACAGCTCTGCGATATGAAGATTGCCTCCGACTCCGCCCACTGCCACAATCTGACCACCGGGGGCAGCGTCTACGGCCTGCACCGCCTTGCTGCACAGCGAGACCTCTCCCAGAACCTGCAACGACAAACAAAGACATGTTAAACATGGCGGCGTTCCCCTTTAAGGATGGTGATTATGATATGTGATACGCGATGCGTCAGCGACAGATGAAATCGTATCCTCGGCGGATTATCCAGGAATGTTTATATTGTGATGTAGAGACCACGAGACGCCATTCGCGTCGCCCTATACTGTACAGAAGGTGGAAATCGTCCTGACAGCAACAAGAAAACACAATATAGAAGACATTGCCTTGTGCTGATCATGTCTTATGCTCCAGTCACAGCCAAAGCTGCTTTCAAATGACTTGTAACTGGTAACCTATTAGCTCTGTACAGACACATTCTAACTCCTTGGCGAGGATTCTGTAACCTTTCATTGTGAAAGAGGTGACCTGTGAAGGCGCCGAACACATAGGGGGCGCCGGGATGTGTGAGGGTAGGGCTAAGAAGCAGCAGCAGTGGAAGTGACTGGAGTATAAAGCTGGGGACCCTGGGGTTAAGCTGAAGCTTATAAGTCATCCCCTATTCATGTACATTAAATATGGCAGCTGCTCGGGAGCTGGACCGACGCCATAGTCAGCGGGTGTGGGCTGATCACAAACATTTAACCACTGAGATGTGAGCAGAGAAAAAGGGCTCCCTCTGGTGAACTCCTTCTGTATTGCACCAAAGTCACAGCGCCATACCCAGGTAGTGGAAGGTCCAAGTATTGCACCTCAGTCACATTCGTCTCAGAGGGAAGGGATCGGCTCTCACCTCTTGGGTCTTCAGATTGACGGCACGGGCGCTGCACGTTCCGCTGCCTCCAGCCAGGACCACTTGGTCAGTGCAGAACCGAGCAGTGTAGAGGAACTCCCCCTGCAGGACGGGGGCAGGAAATGGAACGTCTTGTAGGAGGTTGGAGGAGCGCAAGTCCCAGAGCTGCAGAGCGTTCCTCGCCGCCCAGGAGGCGCTCAGGATGTGCTGGTCCTGTGCAGGGACAAAGGGAGGAGTGAGTGGAGGAATCCGACGACATGGCACCCAGCTGGCTGAGAGTCCTGAAAGGCAAGTCTGCCTAGTCCTGTAGCAATACTGAGATACATCACTATATAAAGGGCAGACTGGCTGTTTGGGGCTCTAGGAAAACCAGAAGGGGCAGCAGTGAGATACATGAAAACCAGAAGGGGCAGCAGTGAGATACATGAAAACCAGAAGGGGGCGGCAGTGAGATACATGAAAACCAGAAGGGGGCGGCAGTGAGATATACATGAAAACCAGAAGGGGGCGGCAGTGAGATACATGAAAACCAGAAGGGGGTGGCAGTGAGATATACATGAAAACCAGAAGGGGGCGGCAGTGAGATACATGAAAACCAGAAAGGGGGCAGCAGTGAGATATATGAAAACCAGAAGGGGGCGGCAGTGAGATACATGAAAACCAGAAGGGGGTGGCAGTGAGATATACATGAAAACCAGAAGGGGGCGGCAGTGAGATATATGAGAACCAGAAGGGGGCAGCAGTGAGATATATGAAAACCAGAAGGGGGCGGCAGTGAGATACTTGAAAACCAGAAGGGGGCGGCAGTGAGATACATGAAAACCAGAAAGGGGGCAGCAGTGAGATATATGAAAACCAGAAGGGGGCGGCAGTGAGATACTTGAAAACCAGAAGGGGGCGGCAGTGAGATACATGAAAACCAGAAGGGGGCAGCAGTGAGATATATGAGAACCAGAAGGGGGCGGCAGTGAGATACATGAAAACCAGCAGGGGGCGGCAGTGAGATATATGAGAACCAGAAAGGGGCAGCAGTGAGATATATGAAAACCAGCAGGGGGCGGCAGTGAGATACATGAAAACCAGAAGGGAGCAGCAGTGAGATGCATGAAAACCAGAAGGGGGCAATAGTGACAAATATCAGATCCTGCAGGGGGCAGCAGTGAGATATATGAGAACCAGCAGGGGGCAGCAGTGAGATATATCAGAACCTGCAGGGGCAATATTAACATATACAAGAACCAACAGGGGGCAGCAGTGAGATAGATGAGAACCAACAGGGGGCAGCAGTGAGATAGATGAGAACTAGTAGGCGACTGCAGTGCAATATATCAAAATCCAGCAGGATTGTGAATGCAGCTCTGGATGTGACTGGAGTATCTCACCCGAATATCAATCCCTGGCCCGCAGATGTGAGGACCGTTGATCATTCTCCGCGCCTCCTTCGCCATCCTCTTGTCCCAGACCTTGGATCACAAAGAAAGCAGAGTAAGAGTCACAAAGTTGCCTTCTCACAGCTGAGAGTTTGTTACAATTGCATCCAGTCTGGACTTAGAGAAAGCCCTACATACACAGACCCCTCTCCATTCACCACGGTCGCAGTATGGGGGGTCCCCGATCCACGTGACCTGAGCCAGAGTGATCAGCAGCCATGGGCAGGTCAATGGAAGGCCCCCGTGACCTCG
Organism: Leptodactylus fuscus; assembly: GCF_031893055.1. Classification (NCBI taxonomy): domain Eukaryota; kingdom Metazoa; phylum Chordata; class Amphibia; order Anura; family Leptodactylidae; genus Leptodactylus; species Leptodactylus fuscus. The sequence goes on from NC_134267.1 coordinate 239,315,689, forward strand.
GTATAACATGTCACATACATACGGGGGACACACCTTTATGGAATCATCCCAGCCGCCCGTCACAAAAATATGGCGCTCCGAGGGGTGAAACCGGAGAGCGAAGATCCGGCGGGTGTGACCACTGGTCAGCGTCAGCTCATCGTCGATCAGGAAGTCCGGGGCCATCAAGAAGTTCAGGATCTGGAGCACGAAACACGGACACAACTCCCATCAGACTCCTATTCAGAAACTGCTACTGGTGACAACTAGTGGACAAAGCAGGGAATAGCAGCCACATAACACAGAGACTGCTAACACAGCTTTTCTAGACCCCTGAGTGGCAAATCCTTCCATCAATACACTTATATATCCCCTGCCGATAACATCCAGCTGGATGTCAGTCCCTGTATGAGCGTAATGGCGGCCATATTGTTTGTCACAGTCTAATATGACGGGCACGTCACCTCGTTGGTTTGACTATCGTACAGGCGGATGTGTCGGTCCCTCCCTGCCGTGCCGAACACGCTGCCGTCCATGCTGAAGTCCAGGGCGTGAATTTCATTTTCTGCCTCTAAAAAGTACAAAAAAAACGAAAACTTTATTGTTCAGACAAGCAGCGGCCATTTTGAACCTACTAGAGGGGGCCTATGATGTCCCGATAACACCTATCAATAGGATAGAAGATGACTTCATGATGGGTGGGGGTCCGACTGCTGGGACCCCCACTGTGACGACCATGGCGTCCACTTAGGTAGGCCGAGCCTGCGCCCTGTCACTCCATTCATTCTCTATGAGGGCGCTAGTGATCGCAACATGTTGTGCTGCTCTATCGGGAGGGAAGAACCCGACCCCTGTCCTAGGGATCGGTGGGGGTCCCGGAGGTCAGATGCCCACCGTTCCAGAGAATGAGGGTGCTGATGGAGCGGTAGGCGGAGGATGCACCCTGCCACTTCATCCATTGCCTATGGGGGCGCCAGAGATAACTGAACGCAACTCCTTCTACATAGGAGCACCGCATCCATGTTCGCAGGATTGGATGATCGGGACATTGGGGGACGTTTTCTCGGGGCTTAAATATTGATGACTTAGCTAATTGGAATGGCACTGGTGCTCCGTTCATCATTCACATGGCCTGTTATCAGCTCAGTCCCATTCAAGTGAGGCTGAGTTGCAATACCAAGCACTGCCACTATACAAAAACGGCGCCGCTGTGGTAAGTGGTTATGAGGCCGCAGCACTCTGTCCCTTCACCAACCAGTGTCAGACCCTTAGCATAGAGCACTTTAACCCTTACCTGACAGCAGAGGTGCCGTTACCTGTCAACGTTAAGACATTCAGCTCGGACTTGATGTCATAAAAGGAGATCAGGCCATCGGCGCCGGCGCCCACCAGGATGGTGCTGTTTTTGGGGTGGTAGCTGAGAGAGGTGATGGCTTGTCGGGTGCGATGTCCGGAGAACAGGGTCTGGCCGAGGACGCCGCGTTCCGCATTCACCGTCTGCAATGAAAGAGAATTTGTACACGACTGCTCCTGTTGTCACCGCCATATCCTATGGCGCTATAACGGGTTCGTTACAATGTATCAGTGGAGGACAGAACCATTGCACTGCATTACTGGACTGGGCAGAGGTTTGTGCTTTGCCCCTATTACCTGGATGGCACCATTGCCAAATCCGACGGCCAGCTGTTTGCCGGTGGGTGAGAATCGGAGGCTGTAGATACCGTGTGAGTCCTTGGTCAGAGGGATGCGGTATCGGACAAACAGCTCGGCCCGTCTCTCGCCCTCCTCATCATCCGAGCCTTCATCCACACTCTCCCCCGAGCTCTCCAAGGCCTTGGATCTCAGGATGGCTTCTTCTAAGCGACGTCGAGACATCGCTCCTGCCCCAACACCCTGTAAGACAGAACCAAGGAGAAGCTACTTCCTGTCAGCCATATTACCTGCCATAGGACGGATCTCTGGGTCACCTGGTCATACAGACTACAAGTCTGGAGGTATTAGGACGCTCCTGAATGTTTGGGGGGGGGCACTGAGTGGTGTTGAGGCTCTTCACTTCAGCCTCACCAATCCAAAAAGAAGTTGCAATGGTAGCAATTATTGCACAGCTATCTCTGCTCCCCTGACCTCTCTGACCCCTGACCTCTCTGACCCCTGACCTCTCTGCCCCCTGTTCTCTCTGATCCCCTGATCTCTCTGACCCCTGACCTCTCTGTTCCCCTGTTCTCTCTGACCCCTGACCTCTCTGTTCCCCTGTTCTCTCTAACCCCTGACCTCTCTGTTCCCCTGTTCTCTCTAACCCCTGACCTCTCTGCTCCCCCTGTTCTCTCTGACCCCTGACCTCTCTGCTCCCCCTGTTCTCTCTGACCCCTGACCTCTCTGCTCCCTGTTCTCTCTGCTCCCTGACCTCTCTGCTCCCCATTCTCTCTGACCCCTGACCTCTCTGTTCCCCTGTTCTCTCTGACCCCTGACCTCTCTGCTCCCCTGTTCTCTCTGACCCCTGACCTCTCTGCCCCCTGTTCTCTCTGACCCCTGACCTCTCTGCTCCCCTGATCTCTCTGACCCCTGACCTCTCTGTTCCCCTGTTCTCTCTGATCCCTGACCTCTCTGTTCCCCTGTTCTCTCTAACCCCTGACCTCTCTGTTCCCCTGTTCTCTCTAACCCCTGACCTCTCTGCTCCCCCTGTTCTCTCTGACCCCTGACCTCTCTGCTCCCCCTGTTCTCTCTGACCCCTGACCTCTCTGCTCCCTGTTCTCTCTGACCCCTGACCTCTCTGCTCCCCATTCTCTCTGACCCCTGACCTCTCTGTTCCCCTGTTCTCTCTGACCCCTGACCTCTCTGCTCCCCTGTTCTCTCTGACCCCTGACCTCTCTGCTCCCCTGTTCTCTCTGACCCCTGACCTCTCTGCTCCCCTGTTCTCTCTGACCCCTGACCTTTCTGTTCCCCTGTTCTCTCTGACCCCTGATCTCTCTGTTCCCCATTCTCTGACCCCTGACCTCTCTGCTCCACTGTTCTCTCTGACCCCTGATCTCTCTGTTCCCCATTCTCTCTGACCCCTGACCTCTCTGACCCCTGACCTTTCTGTTCCCCCTGAGCTCTCTGACCCCTGGCTTCTCTGCTCCCCTGATCTCTCTGACCCATGACCTCTCTGCTCCCCTGATCTCTCTGACCCCTGACCTCTCTGCTCCCATTCTCTCTGACCCCTCTACTCCCCAGTTCTCTCTGTTCCCGATCTCTGACCTCTGCTCCCCTGATCTCTCTGACCCCTGACCTCTCTGACCCCTGACCTCCCTGTTCTCTCTGACCCCTGACCTCTCTACTCCCCCTGTTCTCTCTGACCCCTGACCTCTCTGTTCCCCTGTTCTCTCTGACCCCTGACCTCTCTGTTCCCCTGTTCTCTCTAACCCCTGACCTCTCTGCTCCCCCTGTTCTCTCTGACCCCTGACCTCCCTGCTCCCCCTGTTCTCTCTGACCCCTGACCTCTCTGCTCCCTGTTCTCTCTGCTCCCTGACCTCTCTGCTCCCCGTTCTCTCTGACCCCTGACCTCTCTGTTCCCCTGTTCTCTCTGACCCCTGACCTCTCTGCTCCCCTGTTCTCTCTGACCCCTGACCTCTCTGCTCCCCTGATCTCTCTGACCCCTGACCTCTCTGTTCCCCTGTTCTCTCTGATCCCTGACCTCTCTGTTCCCCTGTTCTCTCTAACCCCTGACCTCTCTGTTCCCCTGTTCTCTCTAACCCCTCACCTCTCTGCTCCCCCTGTTCTCTCTGACCCCTGACCTCTCTGCTCCCCCTGTTCTCTCTGACCCCTCTGCTCCCTGTTCTCTCTGACCCCTGACCTCTCTGCTCCCCGTTCTCTCTGACCCCTGACCTCTCTGTTCCCCTGTTCTCTCTGACCCCTGACCTCTCTGCTCCCCTGTTCTCTCTGACCCCTGACCTCTCTGCTCCCCTGTTCTCTCTGACCCCTGACCTCTCTGCTCCCCTGTTCTCTCTGACCCCTGACCTCTCTGCTCCCCTGTTCTCTGACCCCTGACCTCTCTGCTCCCCTGTTCTCTCTGACCCCTGACCTTTCTGTTCCCCTGTTCTCTCTGACCCCTGACCTCTCTGCTCCCCCTGTTCTCTCTGACCCCTGACCTCTCTGTTCCCCTGTTCTCTCTGACCCCTGACCTCTCTGCTCCCCCTGTTCTCTCTGACCCCTGACCTCCCTGCTCCCCCTGTTCTCTCTGACCCCTGACCTCTCTGCTCCCTGTTCTCTCTGCTCCCTGACCTCTCTGCTCCCCGTTCTCTCTGACCCCTGACCTCTCTGTTCCCCTGTTCTCTCTGACCCCTGACCTCTCTGCTCCCCTGATCTCTCTGACCCCTGACCTCTCTGTTCCCCTGTTCTCTCTGACCCCTGACCTCTCTGCTCCCCTGTTCTCTCTGACCCCTGACCTCTCTGCCCCCTGTTCTCTCTGACCCCTGACCTCTCTGCTCCCCTGATCTCTCTGACCCCTGACCTCTCTGTTCCCCTGTTCTCTCTGATCCCTGACCTCTCTGTTCCCCTGTTCTCTCTGACCCCTCACCTCTCTGCTCCCCCTGTTCTCTCTGACCCCTGACCTCTCTGCTCCCCCTGTTCTCTCTGACCCCTCTGCTCCCTGTTCTCTCTGACCCCTGACCTCTCTGCTCCCCATTCTCTCTGACCCCTGACCTCTCTGTTCCCCTGTTCTCTCTGACCCCTGACCTCTCTGCTCCCCTGTTCTCTCTGACCCCTGACCTCTCTGCTCCCCTGTTCTCTCTGACCCCTGACCTCTCTGCTCCCCTGTTCTCTCTGCTCCCCTGACCTCTCTGCTCCCCTGTTCTCTCTGACCCCTGACCTCTCTGCTCCCCTGTTCTCTCTGACCCCTGACCTTTCTGTTCCCCTGTTCTCTCTGACCCCTGATCTCTCTGTTCCCCATTCTCTCTGACCCCTGACCTCTCTGCTCCACTGTTCTCTCTGACCCCTGACCTTTCTGTTCCCCCTGATCTCTCTGACCCCTGGCTTCTCTGCTCCCCTGATCTCTCTGACCCATGACCTCTCTGCTCCCCTGATCTCTCTGACCCCTGACCTCTCTGCTCCCATTCTCTCTGACCCCTCTACTCCCCAGTTCTCTCTGTTCCCGATCTCTGACCTCTGCTCCCCTGATCTCTCTGACCCCTGTTCTCTGTGACCCCTGACCTCTCTGTTCCCCTGTTCTCTCTGACCCCTCTACTCCCCTGTTCTCTCTGACCCCTGACCTCTCTACTCCCCTGTTCTCTCTGACCCCTGACCTCTCTGCTCCCCTGTTCTCTCTGACCCCTGACCTCTCTGCTCCCCTGTTCTCTCTGACCCCTGACCTCTCTGCTCCCCTGTTCTCTCTGACCCCTGACCTCTCCGCTCCTCGGATTCCCTTCCGATTCTCTCCCTACCTTTCCTCAGGACCCTGTCAGGATCCTGGGCGAGTGCTGTAGGTGTCAGGCAGAGCTTCATTATGGAGGGCGGGCTCAGCGGGATCTTGTTGTTCTCCATCCCCTGGGCAACGGCAGAGGCTTCACCACAGGAGAGACAAAGTGACAACAAACACAAGCCCTGACAGCGCCCCCTACCAGCTCACACCACTAACTGCAGAGTCACAGAGACACCTGTTCCTGGGAAAGCTGGGTTACATCAGAACGGCCCGTTACAGCTCCAGCAGAGGGTAACAATCCAGCTTCTGCCTCTGTTCACACCTACAGTACAAGAAAAACTAAAGCGACAGCTGGGCAGAGACTAGATGGATTATCCTATGCATACTGAACGCTTGTGTCAGAAGATAGGTGTGAACACAGCCCAAACAGACACTCCATCTGCCGCTCCTGTACAGCTGGGTTTGGGGCAGACTTGTCTGGGATCTGGTAAAGCTGGGTGATGAGACAGTGGCGGCCACATGGGAGCTGCACCTGCAGACAATTGATTTTTGACTGTGGGAGGAGCTTAAATGATGAGACGTGAGCCAATCAGAAGCTTCCAAAATCATTATAGATGTGCACGTGCTTCTGATTGGTTGCAATGGGCGCTATGGTGGACGACAGGGCTCAAAAAGGCAGACTGGTTAACATGACAGCGATGTCCTACCAGTGACAAATCAGATGGCAGCTTACATCTGTACAGGGCAGGGTCAGACATGAAAGGAGTGATCTGATTGGTTGCCTGCTTTCCCTAAGGTTATGGGGGCCAACTATTTGAGCACTCTTATTTCTGATTGGCTATGAGGGCTTCTTCATTAACCTATGTGGGGGATTCTACACAACTTGGGTCGTTTTATGACAAAACTAATCCCCATCCCTCAAAGATCCCTTTAAGAGGTCAGTGACGACATAACACAAAATGGAGGCTCCTGATCTTACGTTTTGAGACTATACGATGACGTCACTCACAGATCACCGAACCTATTAGACTTAGCCACGCCCCTACTGGGTGAAGGAAACGCCCCCCAAACGGGATAATCAGTAGAACAGCGCACAGGACACGCCCCCTGGTCACAGCGGTTGGTCAGAGCCGGCAGTGGGCGGGGCAGCGGTGAGTACAAGCGGCAGGGAGGAGGAGGATGTCAATATGGCGGCGCTCAGAATCCCCCTAAGGGAGGGGAGGAGGCTTATTAGGGGGGGGGGTCCCGACCTTCTGGACATGGGGGGTTGTTAGACATCATGTCTGAGGGCTCAGCTTGTCAATTAAAGACACGTCCCACTTTGTGTTACCATCCCTTTAAGCGCAGGGTGCTCATGAGGTACTTTACTACCTGGGCGGCCATGTTTTCAGTCACCCAGCTTTCCCAGATACCTGAATGGCAAACTAAAGCAGAAAGTTATCCCCTCTACTCCTGTGTCATCATATAACCTGTCAGGATCACAGAAAGTTGGGTGACCTCCACTGCGATGAGAGCAATACTGCTTGTCACTCCGCTTTCCTGGGGTCAGATAGGCTAAATGGGACTTTACCGAATGGACGAACGTTATAATCCTGACCCCACCCCTTTAATACAAGTCTGCGCCCCCTTCTGCGCCCGACACCCCGAGACTGACTCCTATGCCAGCCCCCGAGAGAAGCACAGCGCCCTGCTAGTGGTTGTGGCTGATCACGGTACTGCAGCTTAGTCCCAGTCGTAGGGAATAGCAGGACCCCAGATCAGGGATTGGGGGGAGGTTTTGGGTTGGAGGTCAAACCCCAAAATTCAGCCCCTTCAGAGGTTTTATTTCAGGTGACTAATCTATGATGACCTCATAGGGTGTATGGACAAGGGGGTTCTCCTTAAAGGGTTAATACCCAAAGTCACAGCTATGCTAGCAGGGGGGGTATATAAGAGTGATGAGAAGCTGCCACTGGGGGGCGCTGTAGTTACTGTGAGCTGTGTGTAGTGCTTGTAAGACCCGTCAGGACTGTTAGAAAGCTGAGTGGCGCCCCCATCCTCTTATGTACTGACAGATGGCTTTTGTACGTGATTGTATTCAGCTATTTCTAAGTTATCTGGTTCCGGCAAAGCTGGGTAACAAGCGTTAGGTTCACCCTTACCCCTACCACAGGAGCTGACATGCAGCTTTCCCATGGGAAAGCTGGGTTTGGTGTAGTCATCCTGTGTCTGATTACGGCATAAATAGTTACCTTTGTTTGTCAGGATTCATGGAAAGCTGAGTGACATGACTTGCCTGCGAATGAGAACCATGATGGATATCTCCTCCACCAGAGCTATGCCAGGAGGGGGCTGTAGATGGCGCCACAGACACAGGTAATAATAATAATCTACCTGATATTATATGTCCTGGCCGGATACACTCACTGAGAGAGTATAGAAGTGTTCAGCAGGAATAGAATGCGTACAATTGCAGTGAAGACTGACACACAGATAGAAGAGAAACTGAAAATATAACTCTTCCAAAGGGGAACTGCACAAAACCATGTGTCACCTGTGAGACTCGGTCCGCGTGTTAGCCAAGTTTACCAGCTCACACTTCATGCCGGAAGCATGCCGCATGATTCGTGTGGGCAGAGCACGGCAAGCACATAGATCCCATTATAGTCTATGGGGTCCGTGCGCTTTGACAGCGCAGCGCTTGCAATTGTGTTTGTATTCTGTCCGTGAGGTCTCCATGTGGACTCTAACCAGACGGAATACATATCCTAATGTGAACCAGGGCCAACATGCAGAGCGGTGAAATATGGAGGACAACTCCTATGTAGCCTGCAGGTATCACTGTGTTATCTGTGGCGTTACATAGGACTGCCGGTGACATCTACTACATTACCTGTATATAGAGAGTTATCACTGTGTTATCTGTGTGTTACATAGGACTGCCGGTGACATCTACTACATTACCTGTATATAGAGAGTTATCACTGTGTTATCTGTGGTGTTACATAGGACTGCCGGTGGCATCTACTACATTACCTGTATATAGAGAGTTATCACTGTGTTATCTGTGGTGTTACATAGGACTGCCGGTGACATGTACTACATTACCTGTCTATAGAGAGTTATCACTGTGTTATCTGTGGTGTTACATAGGACTGCCGGTGACATCTACTACATTATCTGTACTCAGAGAGTTATCACTGTGTTATCTGTGGTGTTACATAGGACTGCAGGTGACATCTACTACATTACCGGTATATAGAGAGTTATCACTGTGTTATCTGTGGTGTTACATAGGACTGCCGGTGACATCTACTACATTACCTGTATATAGAGAGTTATCACCGTGTTATCTGTGGTGTTACATAGGACTGCCGGTGACATCTACTACATTACCTGTATATAGAGAGTTATCACTGTGTTATCTGTGGTGTTACATAGGACTGCCGGTGACATCTACTACATTACCTGTATATAGAGAGTTATCACTGTGTTATCTGTGGTGTTACATAGGACTGCCGGTGACATCTACTACATTACCTGTATATAGAGAGTTATCACTGTGTTATCTGTAGTGTTACATAGGACTGCCGGTGACATCTAGTACATTACCTGTATATAGAGAGTTATCACTGTGTTATCTGTGGTGTTACATAGGACTGCCGGTGACATCTACTACATTACCTGTATATAGAGAGTTATCACTGTGTTATCTGTGGTGTTACATAGGACTGCCGGTGACATCTACTACATTACCTGTATATAGAGAGTTATCACTGTGATATCTGTGGTGTTACATAGGACTGCCGGTGACATCTACTACATTACCTGTATATAGAGAGTTATCACTGTGTTATCTGTGGTGTTACATAGGACTGCCGGTGACATCTACTACATTACCTGTATATAGAGAGTTATCACTGTGTTATCTGTGGTGTTACATAGGACTGCCGGTGACATCTACTACATTACCTGTATATAGAGAGTTATCACTGTGTTATCTGTGCTGTTACATAGGACTGCAGTAATATTTTATTTATCTCCACAGAGGGTTAATCCATGTATGGATGCACTTCTTAGTATCACCACTAGATGGCAGTATTGCTCAGCCGTTTCAGCAGTGTATGACTTGGGTCCTGTTATCTGTATTGTAGTATATGCTGCTCTGTATACTGTGTCTGGTACTGTGTATACAATGAGCAGTGTGGGGGGAGGGGGGGGAATATAGCAGAGCCGCTGCATCTCCAGAGCTGTTACATTATTTTTACAGAGAATATTTCACACAACTCTGTACATGTGTAGTGTGTTTAGGTTTTCTATAGGCGCCGTATCGCTCTGCCCTGAAGCCACAGTAGTGTCCCTATAGAGGGTCCAGGCAGGACGGGCAGTGGTTCTGGCTCATTTAGGATACAGTGCACCATGTAACCTCCATACATGAAGGGGTTAGCAGAGTGTTTGCCCCTTTTGTTGCTCTTGAGGTTACTCAGGTTTCCTTTCGATTATCCAAAATGAGCAATACATGTTATACATTCACAGATTTAGTTCATTACTGTCCATGTCCGTAGTATTCTCTGCTCCTCCTCATCGTACTTACCTCTGTACTGTGACATCACATTTTACTATGGGACCCCTGGTTAGTTGTTACAACCCTGGGTGTGGGCACTGCCACCTTAGATACCAGGGCACTGTGTGCTGCCGCTGTCTGTGTGTAGCTTGCCCCTCACAATGGCGGTAGTTCAGTTACTCAGACACAATGAGAAGGTTTCAGGTTGTTGATTTCTATTTCTTGTTCAAGGTTTCTCCCTGTAGCATGATCCTGAGGAGCGGAGTAGAGCGCCCCCTGCCTTCACTAACCGCTCAGCAATCTGCTGCAGACATGACCGTATAAACAATGGCCTGGAGGCAGTGGCGTAACTACCGCCATAGCAGTAGAGGCAGCTGCCACAGGGCCCGGGACATCAGGGGGCCCGGCGACTACCGCTGCGTTGTTTTTTTTTTTCTCTTAATAGGCCATTACCGGCTGGAGTAACTCCAGCCAGTAACGGACCCTATTTACTTACCAATCCTGGTTGGGCTGGCGTCTGTAAGTGACGCCGCAGGCCCCACAAACACTATCATTATACTCGGGGGTCTTTACAGACCCCCGAGTATAATAATCGGAGGCCCGGGAGAGGTAAAAAAACATTAAAAAAAAACATTTAAAAAAGGGCCACTATGGGGCATAATACTGTGTGCAGGGGCCACTATGGGGCATAATACTGTGTGCAGGGGCCACTATGGGGCATAATACTGTGTGCAGGGGCCACTATGGGATATAATACTGTGTACAGGGGCCATTATGGGGGATAATACTGTGTGCAGGAGTCACTATGGGACATTATACTGTGTGCAGGGGCCACTATGGGGGATAATACTGTGTGCAGGAGTCACTATGGGACATAATACTGTGTGCAGGGGCCACTATGGGGGATAATACTGTGTGCAGGGGCCACTATGGGACATAATACTGTGTGCAGGGGCCACTATGGGACATAATACTGTGTGCAGGGTCCACTATGGGACATAATACTGTGTATAGGGGCTTCTATGGGGCATAATAGAGCGTGCAGAAATGCGAAGGAGGGGGGCGGTCGGGGTCCTCAGTGTTGGTCAGAGGGGGGGGGGGTAGCGGCCATGTCAAAAGTTTGCGACGGTGCCCTGCAATTCCTAGTTACGCCACTGCCTGGAGGAGACGACATTTATCTAAAATATCTGACCGTTATATAGGCTGCTGTCCGCCATGCTTTACACTTCAGCTCAGCTGTATAAACACCACCAGACCTGAGTGCTATACACTGTAAGGACAGAACATTATATACTACAGTCCACCACACCAGCAGTAAGATACAGATTATGGGGCAGTGGGGGGTAATAAGCCTCTTGTGGGGTCTGGTGTCCCCCTTTAGGTGTCAGAGTCGTCGCCTCTGTATAGTGCTGGTAACTGAGCAGGTCTATTATATCCAGGGTAGGCGGCGATGACTGATCACTCCCCCGGGGGATGATGATGAAACGCTGCAGATATGAGGTTTATGTAAACAATGGCAGATCAGATGAGTCCTCTGCCTGGATATTACCATAAAATCTCTACCCGAGGATGGTGCGCGGAATGTGTGGTAGCCTTCGTTCACATTAGACTGCACAACTCTTATACTGTGCAGAGGGGCCACAGAGAAGAAACACATGGGGCCCTCACTGGTGCTCACTGCTACATCTTACATTTCCAGGAGAGGTTATTACCCTCCTCTGCCTGACTGTAACCTTGTATTCTTACTAAACGTGTTCTCCTCCTGACCTAACTTTAACCTTCTTTTCTGACTACAGCTATATTCCACATGCCCTGAACTCAGTTTGCGCTTGGAACATGTGTGCACTCTACCTGACTTGATTTAAGTGTTGTTTTTGGCTTATGAGAGCTCTTCGCCTTCCTGGAGACTAGCCCTGTTGGTAGATTACACATGTTCTCCACCTCCCCTGACCTTGGTCTTGTTCTCTGACTGCCATTGTTCTCCGCCTGCTTTGATGTCAGCCTTGTTCTCTGACTACCCTGACTTCAGCCTTGTTTTCTGACTACCATTGTCCTCTCCCTGCCCTGACTTCAGCCTTGTTCTCTGACTACCATTGTCCTCTCCCTGCCCTGTCTTCAGCCTTGTTCTCTGACTACCATTGTCCTCTCACTGCCTTGACTTCAGCCTTATTCTCTGACTACTATTGTCCTCTCCCTGCCCTGTCTTCAGCCTTGTTCTCTGACTACCATTGTCCTCTCCCTGCCCTGACTTCAGCCTTGTTCTCTGACCACCATTGTCCTCTCCCTGCCTTGACTTCAGCCTTGTTCTCTGACCACCATTGTCCTCTCCCTGCCTTGACTTCAGCCTTGTTCTCTGACTACCATTGTCCTCTCCCTGCCTTGACTTCAGCCTTGTTCTCTGACTACCATTGTCCTCTCCCTGCCTTGACTTCAGCCTTGTTCTCTGACCACCATTGTCCTCTCCCTGCCTTGACTTCAGCCTTGTTCTCTGACTACCATTGTCCTCTCCCTGCCTTGACTTCAGCCTTGTTCTCTGACTACCATTGTCCTCTCCCTGCCTTGACTTCAGCCTTGTTCTCTGACTACCATTGTCCTCTCCCTGCCTTGACTTCAGCCTTGTTCTCTGACTACCATTGTCCTCTCCCTGCCTTGACTTCAGCCTTGTTCTCTGACTACCATTGTCCTCTCCCTGCCTTGACTTCAGCCTTGTTCTCGGACTACCATTGTCCTCTCCCTGCCTTGACTTCAGCCTTGTTCTCGGACTACCATTGTCCTCTCCCTGCCTTGACATCAGCCTTGTTCTCTGACTACCATTGTCCTCTCCCTGCTCTGTCTTCAGCCTTGTTCTCTGACTACCATTGTCCTCTCCCTGCCCTGTCTTCAGCCTTGTTATCTGACTACCATTGTCCTCTCCCTGCCTTGACTTCAGCCTTGTTCTCTGACTACCATTGTCCTCTCCCTGCCCTGTCTTCAGCCTTGTTCTCTGACTACCATTGTCCTCTCCCTGCCCTGACTTCAGCCTTGTTCTCTGACCACCATTGTCCTCTCCCTGCCTTGACTTCAGCCTTGTTCTCTGACTACCATTGTCCTCTCCCTGCCTTGACTTCAGCCTTGTTCTCTGACTACCATTGTCCTCTCCCTGCCCTGACTTCAGCCTTGTTCTCTGACTACCATTGTCCTCTCCCTGCCTTGACTTCAGCCTTGTTCTCTGACTACCATTGTCCTCTCCCTGCCCTGACTTCAGCCTTGTTCTCTGACTACCATTGTCCTCTCCCTGCCCTGACTTCAGCCTTGTTCTCTGACTACCATTGTCCTCCCCCTGCCTTGACTTCAGCCTTGTTCTCTGACTACCATTGTCCTCTCCCTGCCTTGACTTCAGCCTTGTTCTCTGACTACCATTGTCCTCTCCCTGCCCTGACTTCAGCCTTGTTCTCTGACTACCATTGTCCTCTCCCTGCCTTGACTTCAGCCTTGTTCTCTGACCACCATTGTCCTCTCCCTGCCTTGACTTCAGCCTTGTTCTCTGACTACCATTGTCCTCTCCCTGCCCTGTCTTCAGCCATGTTCTATGACTACCATTGTCCTCTCCTTGCCTAGACTACAGCCTTGTTCTCTGACTACCATTGTCCTCTCCCTGCCTTGACTTCAGCCTTGTTCTCTGACTACCGTTGTCCTCTCCCTGCCCTGACTTCAGCCTTGTTCTCTGACTACCATTGTCCTCTCCCTGCCCTGTCTTCAGCCTTGTTCTCTGACTACCATTGTCCTCCCCCTGCCTTGACTTCCGCCTTGTTCTCTGACTACCATTGTCCTCTCCCTGCCCTGACTTCAGCCTTGTTCTCTGACTACCATTGTCCTCTCCATACCCTGACTTCAGCCTTGTTCTCTGACTACCATTGTCCTCTCCATACCCTGACTTCAGCCTTGTTCTCTGACTACCATTGTCCTCTCCCTGCCCTGACTTCAGCCTTGTTCTCTGACCACCATTGTCCTCTCCCTGCCTTGACTTCAGCCTTGTTCTCTGACTACCATTGTCCTCTCCCTGCCTTGACTTCAGCCTTGTTCTCTGACTACCATTGTCCTCTCCCTGCCCTGACTTCAGCCTTGTTCTCTGACTACCATTGTCCTCTCCCTGCCCTGACTTCAGCCTTGTTCTATATGTTATATTCTAGTCTGATTCCATAATGAACGTCTTTACTCAGTTGCTGTTCTCTAGAAAGTCTTAAAGTAAGCGCAGATGTAGAAGACAAAAAATGCATGTCCCAGCCCATGTTCTGTTCTCCGCTGCCTTGTGCCTGCATCAGAGGGGATTCTCCCTGTACTGCGAGTGTGAATAGGATCTGAAGCAGTTGATGTGGGCGGATAATAAAGGCGGCTGAGTCGTGTACATTGTTTGCTTTCTATGTAAAAAGTCAAGTGCTGCTCGGGAGAATAAGTCTATGAAAAACACTAGAAGACACAACACAAGCGGGAACAGGTGGGGTGGAGGTCTCTGCTCTGTATATATCACGTATACAGCAGCCATAGCAGAGCCAGGCTGAGGCCGGGTCCTCCCCCATCACTTTGGCACAATTACTTGCCATATTTTTTGCTTAATGAATGTTCCTCTAATGATAAAAGCGGGTTTATTTGCACATGTGTGATGTCTCCAGTCACACCCAGAGCTGCATTCAAAATTCTATTGGTCTCCATTTGGCACGTGCCCACACCCTAATAATAAACCCATCACAGTCTGACTTTTATTACTGCCTGGAGATGTGACCAAAACGAAGATAAGACAATAGTCGGTCACGGGCGCCATCTTTAATCCCAACACATTATTCAATACTTCGGGGTCAGATCAGGTTGAAGATTCCCGTTTTATTGGGGTCCTCACAGGTCAAAACCTAAAATAAGAAAAAGAAGGATCTGTCAGTAATCTGTAGGGTTTGACGTGTTTGAACATGGGGACCCCAATATAACAAAATGTTACTACCCACCCTATTGACTTTAATGGGCTCCATCAAGAAAGAACCAAAATGGCTCAGCGTGTAAAGATACTTTGCCACTTCCGACAAAACTTGCTAAATGTGAACCTAGGCCAACAAGTCAGGCTGGGGAGGGGTGTAAGGTAAAGTGCACTATTTTATCTTCTTGAAAAGGTGATAGTCTACCCAGCCTAATGTCTGGGGCTTTTAGGGACCCCATAGCGGTACCGATCCATTTTGAGCACAACTGCATATACTTGGACAGGGGTTAGGGGCAGTTAAAGGTGACACAAAATTATTCTTTCCCCCTAATATATGACAGGGGATAAATCGTTGATCGCTGGAACCCCCACCAATCCTGACAACCCCTGTGTTTTAGTTCTGTATAGTACGTAGCGCGCACCCCCCCCCCCCCCCCCCCCCATAGGATACTCACTCCTGCTGGGGTACAGGGTAGGTTTCCTCATTCTTGACGGGCAGGATGAAGTGCGGTACTTGGGGCACGGTGCCGGTTTTGTCCCGGTAGTGGTCGCGGTGCTGCTGCGCGCCCTGAAACAGAAGGCAATAGGATCAGATATCTCACAGCATCGGTGGTGTAGATCTGACTTCTCAGTCCCGGTTATTGGGGTGACATTGCTGGGAGCCCTAAGGGTCTTCCGTCTTCCTTGCAAATTTTAAGATGTGTGGGTGAGACCCGCATAGCCCCATACATTATAATAGTCCTACACAGTAGATTGCTAACGTCTGTATGGATTGAAGTGCTTATTGCAACCCCGAGTGGCCCCCCATAGGTGCAGCGGGCCCCGGCACTTACCCAGGATGGCAGGGTGCAGACATCAGCCCTGTATACAAGTCTGCTTTTGCGATTAATATGCATGTATGTGACATATACTTGTGAGTGTTTACCCTTTCCTTGCACATCCCTACCATATATCATAGAGTCTGCTCTATAGTACATGTATATACGTCATACATAGCGTGTCCTATGTTTGGAGGCAGAAGACATTGTCACTACATTGCACCGACCTTCATGAACTGGCTCAGCTCCTGTGTGCGGTTATAATCCACATTGTATCGGGACCAGGTGGGACTGTATAGGAATCTGTCCCAACCTCGGGAGCGGTTACCGATCACCAGCGCGGGGTCATTGGAGAAGCTGGTGGGAAACTGCCCCCCCTTATAGTACGGACTGTGACTGGTACTGAGAGCTGCGGAGCGGAAATCCTGAAAGCAGCGCGCCGTGGTGTTCCCATATGTGTCACCATAAGTGAAGGCTTCTGTAGGGATGTGGCCACGATACCTGCACAAGAAGCCACACAGATATCAGATACAGTGTTAGAGGGGTCAGCCACTTTGTAATGATAATAATCGATCTTCTGCGTTGTTCTCTATCACCCGCCATTCTTGAAATATCCACGATCTTAATTTTTATATTTCAATTAATTACTTCAAAACATAAGAAATGTAATTTTTGCACAAAAACTGGTATTTTAAAAGTTATTGCTACAAGAATTATAAACATAAACCTGAATGTGGCGATAGCTCCTGAGATTCTATAGAACATACATATATACATATAACTTACATATAACATATTATATACATACTAGCATCTGCCTGCGACTTGTTTGTTGGCGCCGACCCGCGTATACATATGCAATGGGTGCTGGCAATAATCTGCCTGGGCTCGCGTCCTGACTCTGTGACTTCTAAGTATATGCACAGTATCTGTAGGTGCGGCCCGGCTCCCCCAATTCCTCCAGTCACCTGC
Organism: Leptodactylus fuscus; assembly: GCF_031893055.1. Classification (NCBI taxonomy): domain Eukaryota; kingdom Metazoa; phylum Chordata; class Amphibia; order Anura; family Leptodactylidae; genus Leptodactylus; species Leptodactylus fuscus. The sequence continues at coordinate 239,332,341 of NC_134267.1, forward strand.
GCACGCGACACCCACTTCTCGCGCATTCTAGGCGGCCCCCACAACCACCCTTCTGACTCCCCACATTTCCAGAGGACCCCCCCCCCTTTCTCACATCTCCAGCAAGCTCCCGGCACCAACCCCCCTCGCCCCTTCTCCAGCAGTCTCCTGGCACCAACCCCCACCCCTCTCCGGCAGTCTCCCGGCACCCCCCCTTCCCCCCCTACCGCAGTCTCCCGGCAATAAACCCCGATCCTTTAGCAGACTCCCGGCATACCATTAAACCCTCCCATGCCGTCGGTTGCAGAGGCGTTACCCCTGTCGTACTAACGCAGTATGTGGAACCGAGACATGCCGCTAACTTTTCTGCTACTCTCACTCGCCGCTGGCAGAGGCTGAATAGTAAGGAGGCGCACACAGCAGACAAACGCCGCAGAGTCACACACCAAGGCCGAATAGTGGCGGCAGCTCAGAGCATCGCAACGCCATGTTCCTGAGCCTGCACACTTCTATCTAGCACTGCCCACACACTCGCGTGATCCTATGGGTGAACGGCTGAAGGGCCTGAGGTGACGTCATCTTGGGTCCTTTAGCCCAGCGTGAACATGAATTTGGCGGCTCCAGTAGCGAGGTACAGGCATTTAGCCGCATAATAAGTAGCCTATGTTTCCTTCCCAGTTCCACTGTATGTGTGTGCCGATTGTGAGGCTAATCCGTGCAGGCGTTTTGGCGTGATTGAGGAACAAACATCCAAACTCACAAACTTTCACATTTAAGTAGGATTAGTAGGATAACATACATATACTGTATACATATAACATACATATACACATATAACATACATAATTGCATGATAAACAAAAATTCAGTTTGAAGTCTAAGATCTGTAAAATGTGCAAAAATTTGTTAAACATGTTCATGGTTTACATTTCTTGGCTGTGGACTTCTGCTTATACCGATGAGCTGACAAATCACGCCGAAGCGTCCAACAGTAGTTTGCCAACATGGCGGCACTCCCCCGACCCTGATAGCGTGGCTCCATCACAGACATGTCCTGCTGGTGGAAGCGCTCGCCGTGTTCATCGCTGACTGCGACTAGGTTTTCTAGAAGGGCTATTCCACACCTACCTTTTGTATGTAAATCGCCTCAGTAGATTTTGAATGAGTCTGTTATTATTCATATGCTAATGAGCCTTCTCCGTGCACCCCGGAAGTCTCTTTGTGCACTGTCTCCTGTGTATATAGCACAAGCTGCTGCTGCTGACTCCTCCCTCCTCTCATACACAGTACACAGCAGGGAGAGGAGAGCTGGCTGGGAACTTCCTGTGCAGCGAGAAGCTCATTAGCATATGAATAAAAACAGATTTATTCAAATACTACTGAGGTATTTTGCATATAGAAGGTCGGTGTGGATTAGCCTTTCTAAAGCCTATGCAAGGATGTGATTAGTTAAAAAAGACTTTTGCCAATGATAGAGCCCCTTTAATAAATAATTATACTACAATATTCATATATATATATATATATATCCTACTAATACTATAAATGTGAACGTTTGTGTGTTTGGTACCCGGGGCAAACCTGGGTATACTACACAGAAACAGATGTAGCAGAGCTGAGACACGAGCACAGATGGATCATCGCCAGCAACAATTGCATGCATATATGCGTGTCGGTGCCAACAGCAACACAGACAGAGTCGCGGGTAGATGCTAGTGTATATATAGAGAGAGAACATAATATATATATATGTTGTATGCTGTCAGAAGCTTGTAGTCCTATTTAAGCAAAATAATGCTTAATAATTTATTTGACAAAATCTTAAGAATTTGACCTGATAGATCAAAACGGTTTCCAGATTTGAAATCCGCATAAAAAACTGATTAAGAAACACTTACTGACCTGTAAGATATCCACAGCATGTTATCCAGTGTAATGATTCCTGCTGAGAACCGCACAACTCCCCCACCATACAGTGTAAGGGTAAGTTCACAAACGTTTTTTTGGTTCGGAACCTGGGGCAGAGACTGACTCAGATTCCGGACCAAAAGACGGGTAGCCGCGACTAAATGCAGGTGCACTGCACTCTGTTCCATATTAGGCCCAATAAATAGGCATAGTCGAGAGGAGGGAGTGTCTTCACACTTCTAATACTGCCCCTATGTACAAGAATATAACTACTATAATACTGCTCCTATATACAAGAATATAACTACTATAATACTGCTCCTATGTACAAGAATATAACTACTATAATACTACTCCTATGTACAAGAATATAACTACTATAATACTACTCGTATGCACAGGAATATAACTACTATAATACTACTCCTATGTACAAGAATATAACTACTATAATACTACTCCTATGTACAAGAATATAACTACTATAATACTACTCCTATGTACAGGAATATAACTACTATAATACTGCTCCTATGTACAAGAATATAACTACTATAATACTACCTCCTATGTACAGGAATATAACTACTATAATACTGCTCCTATGTACAAGAATATAACTACTATAATACTACCTCCTATGTACAAGAATATAACTACTATAATACTACTCCTATGTACAGGAATATAACTACTATAATACTGCTCCTATGTACAAGAATATAACTACTATAATACTACCTCCTATGTACAGGAATATAACTACTATAATACTACCTCCTATGTACAAGAATATAACTACTATAATACTGCTCCTATGTACAAGAATATAACTACTATAATACTACCTGCTATGTACAAGAATATAACTACTATAATACTACTCCTATGTACAAGAGTATAACTACTATAATACTACTCCTATGGACAAGAATATAACTACTATAATACTACCTCCTATATACAAGAATATAACTACTATAATACTACTCCTATGTACAAGAATATAACTACTATAATACTGCTCCTATGTACAAGAATATAACTACTATAATACTGCTCCTATGTACAAGAATATAACTACTATAATACTGCTCCTATGTACAAGAATATAACTACTATAATACTGCTCCTATGTACAAGAATATAACTACTATAATACTGCTCCTATGTACAAGAATATAACTACTATAATACTGCTCCTATGTACAAGAATATAACTACTATAATACTACTCCTATGTACAAGAATATAACTACTATAATACTACTCCTATGTACAAGAATATAACTACTATAATACTACTCCTATGTACAAGAATATAACTACTATAATACTACTCCTATGTACAAGAATATAACTACTATAATACTACTCCTATGTACAAGAATATAACTACTATAATACTACCTCCTATGTACAAGAATATAACTACTATAATACTACTCCTATGTACAAGAATATAACTACTATAATACTGCTCCTATGTACAAGAATATAACTACTATAACACTATTCCTATGTACAAGAATATAACTACTATAATACTACCTCCTATGTTCTTGGACAATGTTATGTTTTCCTAGCCTTACCGTCATATAATCACAAGGATATACCGCATACGTAGAAGTTGATGTTGCTGTAATTACACATTGATCTGCTGATAATGCTGGTAATTTCCGGCAGTGTATATTAGGTGTAGCAGAGCCCAGTTGGTTTTCTACTTCAGCACTGATTACATTCAGTAAAGACTTGTAGACTTTGCTGATGTTTCTGTAATTAAATGCATTATCTTCATCGCTCAGGCTCATTAGCTCAGTGCTAGTCTATCAGCCCTGAGGCGCAACGTAGTGGAAGACGGACCAAACCAGGTTCACAGATAAGAAGCCATCACACAGATCATCACAGAATAAAGGATGAAAGAGGTCATCGAGGGTCTGACCACTGTGACATCAACTCTTCTTTATCTTTTGAGAATAATACCAGCATACTGCGGGGAGATTTATGAAGACTGGTGTTATTATAGAAGTTATATCCCTGTACATTTGGGGCAGTATTATAGTAGTTATATTCTTGTACATAGGAGCAGTATTGTAGTAGTTATATTCTTGTACATAGGAGGTAGCATTATAGTAGTTATATTATTGTACATAGGAGTAGCATTATAGTAGTTATATTATTGTACATAGGAGTAGCATTATAGTAGTTATATTATTGTACATAGGAGTAGCATTATAGTAGTTATATTCTTGTACATAGGAGCAGTATTATAGTAGTTATATTCTTGTACATAGGAGGTAGTATTATAGTAGTTATATTCTTGTACATAGGAGTAGTATTATAGTAGTTATATTCTTGTACATAGGAGCAGCATTATAGTAGTTATATTCTTGTACATAGGAGCAGCATTATAGTAGTTATATTCTTGTACATAGGAGCAGCATTATAGTAGTTATATTCTTGTACATAGGGAGCAGTATTATAGTAGTTATATTCTTGTACATAGGAGGTAGTATTATAGTAGTTATATTCTTGTACATAGGAGTAGTATTATAGTAGTTATATTCTTGTACATAGGAGTAGTATTATAGTAGTTATATTCTTGTACATAGGAGGTAGTATTATAGTAGTTATATTCTTGTACATAGAGTAGTATTATAGCAGTTACATTCTTGTACATAGGAGTAGTATTATAGTAGTTATAGTCTTGTACATAGGAGTAGTATTATAGCAGTTATATTCTTGTACATAGGAGTAGTATTATAGCAGTTATATTCTTGTACATAGGAGTAGTATTATAGTAGTTATATTCTCGTACATAGGAGCAGTATTATAGTAGTTATATTCTTGTACATAGGAGGTAGTATTATAGTAGTTATATTCTTGTACATAGGAGTAGTATTATAGTAGTTATATTCTCGTACATAGGAGCAGTATTATAGTAGTTATATTCTTGTACATAGGAGTAGTATTATAGCAGTTATATTCTTGTACATAGGAGTAGTATTATAGTAGTTATATTCTTGTACATAGGAGGTAGTATTATAGTAGTTATATTCTTGTACATAGGAGTAGTATTATAGCAGTTATATTCTTGTACATAGGAGTAGTATTATAGTAATTATATTCTCGTACATAGGGGTAGTATTATAGTAGTTATATTCTCGTACATAGGAGCAGTATTATAGTAGTTATATTCTTGTACATAGGAGTAGTATTATAGTAGTTATATTCTTGTACATAGGACTAGTATTATAGTAGTTATATTCTTGTACATAGGAGCAGTATTATAGTAGTTATATTCTTGTACATAGGGAGCAGTATTATAGTAGTTATATTCTTGTACATAGGAGTAGCATTATAGTAGTTATATTCTTGTACATAGGAGTAGTATTATAGTAGTTATATTCTTGTACATAGGAGTAGTATTATAGTAGTTATATTCTTGTACATAGGAGTAGTATTATAGTAGTTATATTCTTGTACATAGGAGGTAGTATTATAGTAGTTATATTCTTTTACATAGGAGCAGTATTATAGTAGTTATATTCTTGTACATAGGAGCAGTATTATAGCAGTTACATTCTTGTACATAGGAGTAGTATTATAGTAGTTATAGTCTTGTACATAGGAGTAGTATTATAGTAGTTATAGTCTTGTACATAGGAGTAGTATTATAGCAGTTATATTCTTGTACATAGGAGTAGCATTATAGTAGTTATATTCTTGTACATAGGAGCAGTATTATAGTAGTTATATTCTTGTACATAGGAGGTAGTATTATAGTAGTTATATTCTTGTACATAGGAGTAGTATTATAGTAGTTATATTCTCGTACATAGGAGCAGTATTATAGTAGTTATATTCTTGTACATAGGAGTAGTATTATAGCAGTTATATTCTTGTACATAGGAGTAGTATTATAGTAGTTATATTCTTGTACATAGGAGGTAGTATTATAGTAGTTATATTCTTGTACATAGGAGTAGTATTATAGCAGTTATATTCTTGTACATAGGAGTAGTATTATAGTAATTATATTCTCGTACATAGGGGTAGTATTATAGTAGTTATATTCTCGTACATAGGAGCAGTATTATAGTAGTTATATTCTTGTACATAGGAGTAGTATTATAGTAGTTATATTCTTGTACATAGGACTAGTATTATAGTAGTTATATTCTTGTACATAGGAGCAGTATTATAGTAGTTATATTCTTGTACATAGGGAGCAGTATTATAGTAGTTATATTCTTGTACATAGGAGTAGCATTATAGTAGTTATATTCTTGTACATAGGAGTAGTATTATAGTAGTTATATTCTTGTACATAGGAGTAGTATTATAGTAGTTATATTCTTGTACATAGGAGTAGTATTATAGTAGTTATATTCTTGTACATAGGAGGTAGTATTATAGTAGTTATATTCTTTTACATAGGAGCAGTATTATAGTAGTTATATTCTTGTACATAGGAGTAGTATTATAGTAGTTATAGTCTTGTACATAGGAGGTAGTATTATAGCAGTTACATTCTTGTACATAGGAGTAGTATTATAGTAGTTATAGTCTTGTACATAGGAGTAGTATTATAGCAGTTATATTCTTGTACATAGGAGTAGTATTATAGCAGTTATATTCTTGTACATAGCAGTAGTATTATAGTAGTTATATTCTTGTACATAGCAGTAGTATTATAGTAGTTATATTCTCGTACATAGGAGCAGTATTATAGTAGTTATATTCTTGTACATAGGAGTAGTATTATAGTAGTTATATTCTTGTACATAGGAGGTAGTATTATAGTAGTTATATTCTTGTACATAGGACTAGTATTATAGTAGTTATATTCTTGTACATAGGAGGTAGTATTATAGTAGTTATATTCTTGTACATAGGAGTAGTATTATAGTAGTTATATTCTTGTACATAGGAGTAGTATTATAGTAGTTATATTCTTGTACATAGGAGTAGTATTATAGTAGTTATATTCTTGTACATAGGAGGTAGTATTATAGTAGTTATATTCTTGTACATAGGAGGTAGTATTATAGTAGTTATATTCTTGTACATAGGACTAGTATTATAGTAGTTATATTCTTGTACATAGGAGGTAGTATTATAGTAGTTATATTCTTGTACATAGGAGTAGTATTATAGTAGTTATATTCTTGTACATAGGAGTAGTATTATAGTAGTTATATTCTTGTACATAGGAGTAGTATTATAGCAGTTATACTGTTACTATAACCTATTGTGACATGTTGACTATGTAGATATAAGCATGCAGTACATAATGGATCAGTAATTGGTTATTGTTACGCATGGCCGCTTGCGCCTCCTGCTGGTGTAGATATGGTGCAGAGTTCTTACAGGCGCTGTAGATTACTTATTATATGACTATATACACAATAATTTCTCACTCTGTTGTTTATTATTGTGCTGTCTGAATCTTATAGTACCGCTGTATTTCTAACGTTCTGCATCTGCCTAGGTGGTCTCTATAGATATATATGGGGTGATCAGGGCCCGTATACGCGCCGTACCAGCTGCCACGTTATCACAAGTACTCGGCTCTGTAAATATTTAAAGGGACCATGTATTATGTAGCATCCAGATCTTCTCGCTAGACTATTATACAAGCCCCGACTGTCACTGAATAGAGCAGCGAGGCCTCGCAACGCAGAATGAATCGCCGCTTGACATGTACGGCGTAATTGGTCTCACGGGAGATGCGGAGTTACGAGATTTACGTGAAGGATGTTTATTGAACATGGTGAAAATAAGTGGAAAACGGTGGAAACGTTATTAGCAAAAAAGGCGAAAAGAAAACGTGTAATGTACTTGTTAGGAGGAACTTATGGCGCTATATAGGGATGGTAATGGGAATGCTTTATACTGCTGCATCACCATAGACCCCAGGGATACAATATAAACCCTCACCAGTATGGTTGAGCCAATCTTGAAATTTCAGGATCGTTTTTAAAATCTGATTTCCGATCATTTTCCATTCGATTCCTATCCTAATGCAAGTCAATGGGATTTTTTAAATAATCGGAGATCTGATTTAAAAAACGATCCTATTCACTACACAGCATGTAGTCCAAAAATTGATTCAATTTTTTGGACCCCACGCTGTGTAGTGATTACCCCTCCCAGTTCTTCTTCGTCCGGTCCTCTGTCCTTCGCATCTTCAGAGTGCCCCCCGCCTCCCTAGACTAGTATTGTAGAGATGCAGGGATTAGGCGGGGCTTGGTGCGGCTGGAGAGTGTGGGCGGGGAGACGTGAGTGACCTGCACACCCTCTCCTAAGCCCCACCTTCTCTATAATACTAGTCTAGGGAGGCGGGGGTGGAGTGCTCTGAAGCCACATGAAGGAGAGAGGACTGGACCAGAAGAAGGCAGTGGCAGCACTTCTGAGCAGGTAAGTTGAGCGAAGTTTGCCAATAGATAGATATTACTGTACATTGACTTGTCTAGTAGATAGAGAAGTCAATGTACAGTAGTATCTATCTACTCGGGAACTTGCCTCGTCGTCCTCACAGCAGCACAGCACACAGTGATTTACCGCAGCCTGCCACTCTTCTGCTTCATCCCTGTTTTACCGTATATTCAGCTGAGTATACAGTAAAACAGGGACGAAGCAGAAGAGTGGCAGGCTGTGGTAAATCCATAGGAATGAATGGACGCAGCCGGCACGCAGGGGGTTAAGCGGCCGGCCGCTTCCATTCATTCCTATGGGTGCTAAGCTTTTCCCACAATCATTGGCCAGTAGCCAAGCATTGTGGGAAATAAGCCCCGATCTCGATCCTACCCGAAAAGATCGGGATCGGAATTCCGATCGCGATTGTGAAATTTTCTCAATCGCTGATCGGCATCCAATCTTTTCCGATCCTGATCGCTCAACCCTACTCACCAGGTTATTAGAGACATTTTTCACTAACCACTAGACCACCAGGAACATATTTACTAACCTAGATACCAGGGTTATGATATATATAGGGATGGTAATGGGCATGCTTTATACTACTGCATCACCCTAGACCCCAGGGATATAATATAAAACCTCACCGGGTTATTAGAGACCTTATTCACTAACCACTAGACCACCAGGACAATATATTACAAACCTGTTGTCCAGGTAGTTTGTAGCTATCGAGTCAGTTGACCATGGAGATATAATTTCTACTTTATTGTACTATTAGAGACATTATTCGCTAACCACTGGCCTACCTGGAAAATAATCACTAGCCACCTGGACAAGAAAGTTGTAATATATCAACTCCATGGAACCTGGGGATAGAACTTCTTCCTCCCCAATCTATTATAAACATTATTCACTATCCACTAGGCCACCAGGAAAATAGTCACCAACCACATGGACACCAAGTTGTGATCTATTGAATCTGTAGACACCAGAGATACAATTTATAGCTGATGAGACTAGTACGGAGATTATTCACTAGCCACTAGACCACCAGGGATATTAAGCTGTACTTGAGAGGTCCTTCCGTTAGCAGTATGGACTCCATGTCTTCAGAGAAGGTCTGCTGGTTTAGGGACCATCAGGGTTCAGGTCACTGAATATTGGATTACTGATGAGCTGGGTCACTAAGGCCACGGTGCAGACCACTAGGCCACCAGGGATAGATACCTAGGGTGGGGTCTGCAGTTCTCTCTTGTGGCCCCTCATGCCCTGCTTTAGACAAAGGAGTAGGGTGGAGCGATCGGGATCGTAAAAGATCGGATTCCGATCGGCGATCGAGTAAATTTCATGATCGCGATCAGAATTCCGATCCCGATCTTTTCCGGTGGGATCAAGGTCAGAGGTTATCTCAAGATCGGCTCAACCTCATTCATAGGGTTGAGCGATTGGGAAAGATCGGATCCCGATCGGCGATCGAGCAAATTTTGGGATCGGCTGGCAAATGATCAGAAATCGGATTTTAAGATCGATCCTGAAATCTCAAGATCGGCTCAACCCTACAAAGGAGATTTACAAAGCAAAATCTGGCACATTTCTTACAGACCGCTGTATAATGGGGAACCCCAGGGGGGCGCCGTGTCGGTGTTTTTGAAGCTTTTTGCACCCAGCTCTTCAGTTCCAAATAATACCCATAGAAAAGGGCGCGGACTGAAGAAGTCAAAAATTGCACCAAATTTATCAAAGCCATGCACCAGTTATGATACATGTGCACTGTAGCCACGTGGTGAGATGTCCAAGATGCCTCGTGATTTGCCCCGCACATATCGTGCACCATATGGACACAGTTTGCACAGCGTGCGCCATTTTTTCCAAGCTGTTAACCATTTTGCAACCCGTCTATCAGTCCCCTGCAGTGTTTCTGCTCTCCGGAGTGTTCCTTTAAGCCATCCCTAGAATGAGGTCAGGATGGGTAAGTGGGCTTTTCCGGCTCACTCTTACCCTCAGTAGTGCAGGTAAGTTGCGGTGTCCGCGCACGGCTTGTTAGGCGAGCCGGTAACAGAATCCCCGCTCCTGTATTATGTAACCGAGATGATGAAAAATTTATCGGCACAAAGAAAGCCGCACTTGTTTTCCATTCCGGGAGCAGAAAATAGGACTGGGAGCAGCGGAGCTCAGCACAACATGGGGGGCCTGCAGATGTGGCCTTAAAGGGGTCTACAGGAATGGTGGTCGAGGGGGTGACCCCTTGGCCGATGCATCAGCACCCTCACTATATGGTACCACCTTGGATACTGTAGTACCGCACACTGCTACAACAGTGGATGGTCCTACAACCGGGGCCCCTTCACTGCTGCTGGAGCTGGACCCAGAGGTCTCCATCTCAGGGACACGTTAGTTCCTGCACCCACCAATCCAACTCCAATGACAAATTCACTTTAAAGGGATTTTACAAGACGCAGTAACAGGCATAACCCATAGACAGGTGTGGCGCTGTTACTGAAGGAGAGAAGCCATGTTTTTCTCAAGCTATGGCTGCCACTGCCTTGGTGTGACCAAAGATGGCCACCACTCCCTTGGCCTGAACAAAGATGACGAGGTCACCCTCCGACTCCTTCGATGATATTAGTCAATGGAGGTGCATTGTGACCCCTAGTGTGCCACAACCGCCACTTCAGGTTGCCAAAAAGTTGAGCAATGTTCGACATTAGTGAAGGATCCACAGGGCGACCCAGCAATCTATGGTCTCCTGTAAGGCTGGAGACGAAAAAAGTCCAAAAAGTGTCAACTACCACCGCTATCTTTTTAGCCTATGCCCCATTAAATTTTCATTCTTAAAGGGATTCGACCATTAAAATCAAATTTTTTTTTGTCAATGACACGTAGGAATAGCCTAAAGAAAGGCTATTCTTCTCCTAACTTTAGATGTCTTCTCAGCGCCGCTGTTCGGTATATAATACGGTTTTCATCTGTATGCAAATGAGTTCTCTCGCAGCACTGAGGGCGGGCCCCAGCGCTCAAACAGCACTGGGGGCGTCCCCAATGCTGCGAGAGAATTCTCCAGCGCCACCTCCAGCTTCTTCAGGAACGGCTTCTTCACGCGTCTTCTTCCAGTGCTGGCTTCAAACTTGTAGGCCGCAGCCACAAGAAAAATGGCTGCTTACACAGTAAGTAAGCGGCCATTTTCTTGTGGCCGTGGGCATGTGCAGTTGGCTCTGTCCGAAGCCCAAGGTCTAGAAGTTTGAAGCCGACGCAGGGAGAGCCCGTTCCTGAAGAAGATGGAGGCGGCACTGGAGATTTCTCTTGCAGCATTGGGGACACCCCCAGTGCTGTTTGAGTGCTGGGACCCGCCCCCAGTGCTGCGAGAGAACTCATTTGCATACCGACGAAAACCGGGATTTCTATCGAACGCTGGTGCGGAGAAGACATCTATAGTTAGGAGAAGAATAGCCTTTCTTAAGGCTATAACCCCTTTAAAGGGGTCTTCCCATCCAATCAGTTTATTCCCTATGCCCAGGATTGGGGATACGTTGCGGGTCTACAGCAGTCCGACCACTGGGACCACCGATCTCTAGAGACGCCGAGATTTTACCCCCTGTCCTGAATGGAGTCGTTTTCAGACAGACACTCAGGACCCCCAGAGACCACCAGTGGAAGTCACAAATATGACATCACAACGCGAAGACCCCTGAGCACTGCTGAAGGGGTTCATTTACTTTACGCAGGTCTTCAATCATTGACCCCCTTCCCATATCATCCCTCGAAATGGAAAGGATGATCTCTGGAGAACTTCCCCTTTAAGCCGCCTTAGCACCGTGTACAGCCGTACACATCAGCTCTGATAGCGGCGATCACAAGGATCTGCGTTCCTGCCGCGGTTTAGCCTGTGACTTGTGTTCCGGCGACGCGGGGCTGAGATAAATAATTGATAGAAAATAAATAATTGAATAAAACTAATTAAACAGCAATAAAGTTTTCTCGGCTCCTGACACTAATTGTCTCCAGTACTCGGAGCCGCTATCCCCTCGTGTGTCCTCCTGGAAGGCAGAACAGGACGGTGCGAGACGCGGACAGAGGCAACGTTACCATCTACAGAGGAAACCTCATGGCCTCCTGTTTACTGGGTTGGCGAGTATTAGAAAAACATGGCTGATATTCATATGTCGCAGTACCACACACTACCTGTTGACAGAGGTGGCGTAGTTGTGCAAGAAAGCAGAATGCTTTTGTAAACCTTATTATGGGGATACCGTCTATCCTTAGGGAGAGAAACCTGGACAAGTAAAGAATTACCTACCTGGTCCCGGGGATGCTTTTGATGGCCCTGTGCTATGGGGATGGATTTATTAAAGTCAGCCGTCCCCCATGACATAGGTAATTAAATGGGGAGGAGGCGGAGTGACCCCGTAGGATGGACCCAGAGGTGGGGGAGGCGGAGTGACGCAGTGGGGCGGACCCGGGGGTGTGGGAGGAGGTGGAGTGACATAGTGGGGCGGACCCAGGGGTAGGGAGGAGGAGGTGGAGTGGTGGGGTGGACCCAGGCGCGGGGGAAGCGGAGTGACGCAGTAGGGCGAACCCAGGGGTGGGGCAGGAGGAGGTGGGGCGGACCTAGGGGTGGGGGGGTGGAGTGATGCCATGGGGCAGACCCAGGGGAGGGGGAGGGGGTGGAGTGATGCCGTGTGTGGGGGGGGTGGAGTGACGAAATGGGGCGGACCCAGGGGGGGTGGAGTGACAAAATGGGGCGGACCCAGGGGGGGTGGAGTGACGCAGTGGGGCGGACCCAGGGGTGGGGGGGGTGGAGTGACGTGGTGGGGCACTTGGTGGCACTTACTGATTATGGTCTAGGGTTGAGCCAATCTTGAGATTTCAAAATTCCATTTTCAATCATTTTCCAGTCAATCGTGATTTTGAAATTTGCTCGATTGCTGATCGGGATCTGATCTTTCCCGACCCCGATCGCTCAACCCTATTAGGGTCCGGTGATGTATGTGAGTGATGTCACCTGTTCTACGCCAGCGACCACCCAGGTCTTGATTGTCATATCAGCCTCTCTGCCCACACCACCATGAGTCCAGGCACGGGACCGTACAGCAGAGTCATTTCACACCCACCGCCGCCAACCCTGAATTTCCTATAATTCCTGAACACCCCTTATATCCAGTGACTACCCCTCCCCTCCCCTCCCCTCCCCTCCATTGTGTCCAGGGCTCCTGTATGTCACCCTGTGCATTGTGAGGATCACCCCAAATAGCAGCTCTGTAACCCTGCAAAGTCTAGGTAGTAGAAGCCGGTCCAGAAGCTCCACAAGTCCCCACATACAGCACCCCAGAGCTCAGCTTCTCTGAACCCTGCGACTATAACATCCATGGAGGAGACTGGGGCATGTATAGTCAGCTAAAGCTATTCTGCAATGTGTGTGCCGCCATACAGCAGCAAAGATCCTTCTAGAAACTGAATAAAGGGGACTGCAAAGGTACCGGTACTACCTACAGCATCCCACATCTGAGCCTCCCTTATTGCTCAGATCATAAACTAATGAAATCCTGAGATATAGGAACCCGAACATGCAGGACCCCGGATCTCATCTTCCTGACACCTTGGAGAGAGAGGGGCTCAAGTTTACCAAAAGACAAGTAGCAGCAGCTCCATGTTGAGGAGGATGAGTAGACGTCAATTACAGACTGATATTTTCATGAATGCAAAATCCATTAAGGGCAGGGTCCTCCGCTCCGCACCCCCCGGGCACACACCTTGTGAGAGACCCAACCAGTGCCAGGGCTCTAGTACCAGCAGCAGGTGGCAAAATACTGCAGAGCTGGGATCAAAGCCCTATAATGTAACAAGTGCTGTCTGGGGGGGTGAAATGTTCTGCAGATCTGGAGACAAGTCAGTGTGGCGTACAGTAAGAATATAGATGGAAGAGAGCAGATGTCCAGGAAGGCCAGGAGTGTAATACTCTGCAGAATATGTAGAAAGAAAGGAGCAATATTCTGCAGATGTCCTGAAAGGCCAGACATGTAATACTCTGCAGAATATGTAGAAGAAAAAGAGCAATACTCTGCAGATGGCCTAAAAGGTCAAGAGTGTAATAATCAGCAGAATATATAGATGGAAAAGAGCAATACTCTGCAGATGTCCAGGAAGGCCAGACATGTAATACTCTGCAGAATATGTAGAAAGAAAGGAGCAATACTCTGCAGATGTCCTGAAAGGCCAGACATGTAATACTCTGCAGAATATGTAGAAAGAAAGGAGCAATATTCTGCAGATGTCCTGAAAGGCCAGACATGTCATACTCTGCAGAATATGTAGAAGAAAAAGAGCAATACTCTGCAGATGTCCTGAAAGGTCAAGAATGTAATAATCAGCAGAATATATAGATGGAAAAGAGCAATACTCTGCAGATGTCCAGGAAGGCCAGACATGTAATACTCTGCAGAATATGTGGAAGGAAAAGAGCAATACTCTGCAGATGTCCTGAAAGGCCAGACATGTAATACTCTGCAAAATATGTAGAAGGAAAAGAGCAATACTCTGCAGATGTCCTGAAAGGCCAGACATGTCATACTCTGCAGAATATGTAGAAGAAAAAGAGCAATACTCTGCAGATGTCCTGAAAGGTCAAGAGTGTAATAATCAGCAGAATATATAGATGGAACCAGAAACCAGAAAGATCAATGGTGTAATAATCTGCAGCTCATATGTAAAAGTATATGATGGAAAGCAGCGATGTTCTGCAGATCTTCAGTATAAAAATCTACAGATGATCAAGAAAAATATCAATTGGATAAAGGAAGGAAAGATCTGCAGATGTCTGGAGAGGTCAGTGGTGTAATAATCTGCAGAATATTTCTCTATGTATGTGTGCAAAGTGATGAGCTGCAGCATATACATACATATATTTGTCTATATCAGTTTGTTGTCAGGAATGAGAGGGAGCAATGATCTGCAGAGGGATCATGGGTGTAATAATCTGCAGGACACATCTGTAAGTATGTTAGTTGGTACGGGGGATGGAGTAATGTTCTGCAGAGAAGGTTATAGTATAATACTAGAATCCCCGGTGTATACAGGAGAGCAGACTCCTGCAGGGCATGCTGGGTCGCCCCCCTGGCCTGGGTCATTGAGGGTATTTTTTGTCTTTCACCCCTCTGGCTCCATAGTGGTACATTCCCGAATAGACTTTTTTCATAGTTTCTGACTGTGCTGCAGATTTTGGAAAGTCATGCTGCACTGTAAAGCATTTCCCCCCAGTGTTCAGGCTGATGAGGGTGTTCTACAGGTGTCTATACCAGGCAGGGGGCACAGTGAAGGGTAATGAAAGGGTTACCGCCGTCCTGTCTCTGACAACATCCGAGTGTCTTACCCAGGCATGAGAGCAGGTGGGATGTAGGTGGCATTGTTGTGGG
This sequence comes from Leptodactylus fuscus, assembly GCF_031893055.1. Taxonomy (NCBI): domain Eukaryota; kingdom Metazoa; phylum Chordata; class Amphibia; order Anura; family Leptodactylidae; genus Leptodactylus; species Leptodactylus fuscus. Next base: position 239,348,060 of record NC_134267.1, read on the forward strand.
TGATGAGGGTGCCGGCGCTCCTGGATGCCATCTGTCAGGTCCTCTGCTGTAATGTGACCCCCGGCAGCAGCAGGGTGCGGTATCCCGGCAGTCAGTATGCTGCTTATTGTACTACACAGTCCTGTTACCCGGGAGAGTCACAACAAACATTCCCTGGCAACAACACTCTCCTGTGATGTCACACTGCATATAGTAATACAACACAGACTCCGCATATAACACTATACTACAGTCAGAGATGTCACACTGTATATAACTACACCCTGCATGTAACACAACCCAACTATCACTATACTACAGTCAGAGATGTCACATTGTATATAACTACACCCTGCATGTAACACAATCCAACTATCACTATACTGCAGTCAGAGATGTCACACTGTATATAACTACACCCTGCATGTAACACAATCCAACTATCACTATACTACAGTCAGAGATGTCACATTATATATAACTACACCCTGCATGTAACACAACCCAACTATCACTATACTACAGTCAGAGATGTCACATTATATATAACTACACCCTGCATGTAACACAACCCAACTATCACTATACTACAGTCAGAGATGTCACATTATATATAACTACACCCTGCATGTAACACAACCCAACTATCACTATACTACAGTCAGAGATGTCACACTGTATATAACTACACCCTGCATATAACACAACCTATCACTATACTACAGTCAGAGATGTCACACTGTATATAACTACACCCTGCATGTAACACAACCCAACTATCACTATACTACAGTCAGAGATGTCACACTGTATATAACTACACCCTGCATATAACACAACCTATCACTATACTACAGTCAGAGATGTCACACTGTATATAACTACACCCTGCATGTAACACAACCCAACTATCACTATACTACAGTCAGAGATGTCACACTGTATATAACTACACCCTGCATGTAACACAACCTAACTATCACTATACTACAGTCAGAAATGTCACACTGTATATAAATACACCCTGCATGTAACACAACCTAAGTATCACTATACTACAGTCAGAGATGTCACACTGTATATAACTACACTCTGCATGTAACACAACACAACTATCACTATACTACAGTCAGAGATGTCACACTGTATACACCTACACCCTGCATGTAACACAATCCAACTATCACTATACTACAGTCAGAGATGTCACACTGTATATAACTACACCCTGCATGTAACACAATCCAACTATCACTATACTACAGTCAGAGATGTCACATTGTATATAACTACACCCTGCATGTAACACAATCCAACTATCACTATACTGCAGTCAGAGATGTCACACTGTATATAACTACACCCTGCATGTAACACAATCCAACTATCACTATACTACAGTCAGAGATGTCACATTATATATAACTACACCCTGCATGTAACACAACACAACTATCACTATACTACAGTCAGAGATGTCACACTGTATATAATTACACCCTGCATGTAACACAACCTAACTATCACTATACTACAGTCAGAGATGTCACACTGTATATAAATACACCCTGCATGTAACACAACCTAACTATCACTATACTACAGTCAGAGGTGTCACACTGTATATAACCACACCCTGCATGTAACACAACCTAACTATCACTATACTAGTCAGAGATGTCACACTGTATAGAACTACACTCTGCATGTAACATAATCCAACTATCACTATACTACAGTCAGAGATGTCACACTTTATATAACTATACCATGCATGTAACACAATCCAACTATCACTATACTACAGTCAGAGATGTCACACTGTATATAACTACACCCTGCATGTAACACAACTTAACTATCACTATACTAGTCAGAGATGTCACACTGTATATAACTACACCCTGCATGTAACACAATCCAACTATCACTATACTACAGTCAGAGATATCACATTGTATGTAACTACACCCTGCATGTAACACAATCCAACTATCACTAAACTACAGTCAGAGATGTCACACTGTATTTAACTACACCCTGCATGTAACACAACCTAACTATAACTATACTACAGTCAGAGATGTCACACTGTATATAACTACACCCTGCATGTAACACAATCCAACTATCACTATACTACAGTCACAGATGTCACATTGTATGTAACTACACTCTGCATGTAACACAATCCAACTATCACTAAACTACAGTCAGAGATGTCACACTGTATATAACTACACCCCGCATGTAACACAATCCAACTATCACTATACTACAGTCAGAGATGTGACACTGTATATAACTACACCCTGCATGTAACACAATCCAACTATCACTATACTACAGTCAGAGATGTCACACTGTATATAACTACACCCTGCATGTAACACAACCTAACTATAACTATACTACAGTCAGAGATGTCACACTGTATATAACTACACCCTGCATGTAACACAACTTAACTATCACTATACTAGTCAGAGATGTCACACTGTATATAACTACACCCTGCATGTAACACAATCCAACTATCACTATACTACAGTCACAGATGTCACATTGTATGTAACTACACTCTGCATGTAACACAATCCAACTATCACTAAACTACAGTCAGAGATGTCACACTGTATATAACTACACCCTGCATGTAACACAACCTAACTATAACTATACTACAGTCAGAGATGTCACACTGTATATAACTACACCCTGCATGTAACACAACCCAACTATCACTATACTACAGTCAGAGATGTGACACTGTATATAACTACACCCTGCATGTAACACAATCCAACTATCACTATACTACAGTCAGAGATGTCACACTGTATATAACTACACCCTGCATGTAACACAACCTAACTATAACTATACTACAGTCAGAGATGTCACACTGTATATAACTACACCCTGCATGTAACACAACTTAACTATCACTATACTAGTCAGAGATGTCACACTGTATATAACTACACCCTGCATGTAACACAATCCAACTATCACTATACTACAGTCACAGATGTCACATTGTATGTAACTACACTCTGCATGTAACACAATCCAACTATCACTAAACTACAGTCAGAGATGTCACACTGTATATAACTACACCCTGCATGTAACACAACCTAACTATAACTATACTACAGTCAGAGATGTCACACTGTATATAACTACACCCTGCATGTAACACAACTTAACTATCACTATACTAGTCAGAGATGTCACACTGTATATAACTACACCCCGCATGTAACACAATCCAACTATCACTATACTACAGTCAGAGATGTCACACTGTATATAACTACACCCTGCATGTAACACAATCCAACTATCACTATACTACAGTCAGAGATGTCACACTGTATATAACTACACCCTGCATGTAACACAATCCAACTATCACTATACTACAGTCAGAGATGTCACACTGTATATAACTACACCCTGCATGTAACACAATCCAACTATCACTATACTACAGTCAGAGATGTCACACTGTATATAATTACACCCTGCATGTAACACAACCTAACTATCACTATACTACAGTCAGAGATATCACACTGTATATAAATACACCCTGCATGTAACACAACCTAACTATCACTATACTACAGTCAGAGGTGTCACACTGTATATAACTACACCCTGCATGTAACACAACCTAACTATCACTATACTAGTCAGAGATGTCACACTGTATATAACTACACTCTGCATGTAACATAATCCAACTATCACTATACTACAGTCAGAGATGTCACACTTTATATAACTATACCATGCATGTAACACAATCCAACTATCACTATACTACAGTCAGAGATGTCACACTGTATATAACTACACCCTGCATGTAACACAACCTAACTATAACTATACTACAGTCAGAGATGTCACACTGTATATAACTACACCCTGCATGTAACACAACTTAACTATCACTATACTAGTCAGAGATGTCACACTGTATATAACTACACCCTGCATGTAACACAATCCAACTATCACTATACTACAGTCAGAGATATCACATTGTATGTAACTACACCCTGCATGTAACACAATCCAACTATCACTAAACTACAGTCAGAGATGTCACACTGTATATAACTACACCCTGCATGTAACACAACCTAACTATAACTATACTACAGTCAGAGATGTCACACTGTATATAACTACACCCTGCATGTAACACAATCCAACTATCACTATACTACAGTCACAGATGTCACATTGTATGTAACTACACTCTGCATGTAACACAATCCAACTATCACTAAACTACAGTCAGAGATGTCACACTGTATATAACTACACCCTGCATGTAACACAATCCAACTATCACTATACTACAGTCAGAGATGTCACACTGTATATAACTACACCCTGCATGTAACACAATCCAACTATCACTATACTACAGTCAGAGATGTCACACTGTATATAACTACACCCTGCATGTAACACAATCCAACTATCACTATACTACAGTCAGAGATGTCACACTGTATATAATTACACCCTGCATGTAACACAACCTAACTATCACTATACTACAGTCAGAGATGTCACACTGTATATAAATACACCCTGCATGTAACACAACCTAACTATCACTATACTACAGTCAGAGGTGTCACACTGTATATAACTACACCCTGCATGTAACACAACCTAACTATCACTATACTAGTCAGAGATGTCACACTGTATATAACGACACTCTGCATGTAACATAATCCAACTATCACTATACTACAGTCAGAGATGTCACACTTTATATAACTATACCATGCATGTAACACAATCCAACTATCACTATACTACAGTCAGAGATGTCACACTGTATATAACTACACCCTGCATGTAACACAACCTAACTATAACTATACTACAGTCAGAGATGTCACACTGTATATAACTACACCCTGCATGTAACACAACTTAACTATCACTATACTAGTCAGAGATGTCACACTGTATATAACTACACCCTGCATGTAACACAATCCAACTATCACTATACTACAGTCAGAGATATCACATTGTATGTAACTACACCCTGCATGTAACACAATCCAACTATCACTAAACTACAGTCAGAGATGTCACACTGTATATAACTACACCCTGCATGTAACACAACCTAACTATAACTATACTACAGTCAGAGATGTCACACTGTATATAACTACACCCTGCATGTAACACAATCCAACTATCACTATACTACAGTCACAGATGTCACATTGTATGTAACTACACTCTGCATGTAACACAATCCAACTATCACTAAACTACAGTCAGAGATGTCACACTGTATATAACTACACCCCGCATGTAACACAATCCAACTATCACTATACTACAGTCAGAGATGTCACACTGTATATAACTACACCCTGCATGTAACACAATCCAACTATCACTATACTACAGTCAGAGATGTCACACTGTATATAACTACACCCTGCATGTAACACAACCTAACTATAACTATACTACAGTCAGAGATGTCACACTGTATATAACTACACCCTGCATGTAACACAACTTAACTATCACTATACTAGTCGGAGATGTCACACTGTATATAACTACACCCTGCATGTAACACAATCCAACTATCACTATACTACAGTCACAGATGTCACATTGTATGTAACTACACTCTGCATGTAACACAATCCAACTATCACTAAACTACAGTCAGAGATGTCACACTGTATATAACTACACCCTGCATGTAACACAACCTAACTATAACTATACTACAGTCAGAGATGTCACACTGTATATAACTACACCCTGCATGTAACACAACTTAACTATCACTATACTAGTCAGAGATGTCACACTGTATATAACTACACCCCGCATGTAACACAATCCAACTATCACTATACTACAGTCAGAGATGTGACACTGTATATAACTACATCCTACATGTAACACAACCCAACTATCACTATACTACAGTCAGAGATGTCACACTGTATATAACTACACCCTGCATGTAACACAATCCAACTATCACTATACTACAGTCAGAGATGTCACACTGTATATAACTACACCCTGCATGTAACACAATCCAACTATCACTATACTACAGTCAGAGATGTCACACTGTATATAACTACACCCTGCATGTAACACAATCCAACTATCACTATACTACAGTCAGAGATGTCACACTGTATATAACTACACCCTGCATGTAACACAACCCAACTATCACTATACTACAGTCAGAGATGTCACACTGTATATAACTACACCCTGCATGTAATACAACCCAACTATCACTATACTACAGTCAGAGATGTCACACTATATAACTACACCCTGCATGTAACACAATCCAACTATCACTATACTACAGTCAGAGATGTGACACTGTATATAACTACACCCTGCATGTAACACAATCCAACTATCACTATACTACAGTCAGAGATGTCACACTGTATATAACTACACTCTGCATGTAAGACAACCTAACTATCACTGTACTACAGTCAGAGATGTCACACTGTATATAACTACACCCTGCATGTAACACAACCCAACTATCACTATACTACAGTCAGAGATGTCACACTATATAACTACACCCTACATGTAACACAACCTATCACTATACTACAGTCAGAGATGTGACACTGTATATAACTACACCCTGCATGTAACACAACCTAACTATCACAATCCTACAGTCAGAGATGTCACACTGTATATAACTACACCCTGCATGTAACACAATCCAACTATCACTATACTACAGTCAGAGATGTCACACTGTATATAACTACACCCTGCATGTAACACAACCCAGTTATCACTATACTACAGTCAGAGATGTCACACTGTATATAAATACACCCTGTATGTAACACAATCCAACTATCACTATACTACAGTCAGAGATGTCACACTGTATATATCTACACCCTGCATGTAACACAACCCAGTTATCACTATACTACAGTCAGAGATGTCACACTGTATATAAATACACCCTGTATGTAACACAACCCTAATATCACTATACTACAATCAGAGATGTCACACTGTATATAACTACACCCTGCATGTAACACAATCCAACTATCACTATACTACAGTCAGAGATGTCACACTGTATATAACTACACCCTGCATGTAACACAATCCAACTATCACTATACTACAGTCAGAGATGTCACACTGTATATAACTACACCATGCATGTAACACAACCCAAATATCACTATACTACAATCAAAGATGTCACACTGTATATAACTACACCCTGCATGTAACACAATCCAACTATCACTATACTACAGTCAGAGATGTCACACTGTATATAACTACACCCTGCATGTAACACAATCCAACTATCACTATACTACAGTCAGAGATGTCACAATGTATATAACTACACTCTGCATGTAACACAATCCAACTATCACTATACTGCAGTCAGAGATGTCACACTGTATATAACTACAACCTGCATGTAACACAATCCAACTGTCACTATACTACAGTCAGAGATGTCACACTATATAACTACACCCTGCATGTAACACAATCCAACTATCACTATACTACAGTCAGAGATGTCACACTGTATATAACTTCACCCTGCATATAACACAACCTATCACTATACTACAGTCAGAGATGTCACACTGTATATAACTACACCCTGCATGTAACACAATACAACTATCACTATACTACAGTCAGAGATGTGACACTGTACATATCTACACCATGCATGTAACATAATCCAACTATCACTATACTACAGTCAGAGATGTCACATTGTATATAACTACACCCTGCATGTAACATAATCCAACTATCACTATACTACAGTCAGAGATGTCACACTTTATATAACTATACCATGCATGTAACACAATCCAACTATCACTATACTACAGTCAGAGATGTCACACTGTATATAACTACACCCTGCATGTAACACAACCTAACTATAACTATACTACAGTCAGAGATGTCACACTGTATATAACTACACCCTGCATGTAACACAACTTAACTATCACTATACTAGTCGGAGATGTCACACTGTATATAACTACACCCTGCATGTAACACAATCCAACTATCACTATACTACAGTCACAGATGTCACATTGTATGTAACTACACTCTGCATGTAACACAATCCAACTATCACTAAACTACAGTCAGAGATGTCACACTGTATATAACTACACCCTGCATGTAACACAACCTAACTATAACTATACTACAGTCAGAGATGTCACACTGTATATAACTACACCCTGCATGTAACACAACTTAACTATCACTATACTAGTCAGAGATGTCACACTGTATATAACTACACCCTGCATGTAACACAATCCAACTATCACTATACTACAGTCAGAGATATCACATTGTATGTAACTACACCCTGCATGTAACACAATCCAACTATCACTAAACTACAGTCAGAGATGTCACACTGTATATAACTACACCCTGCATGTAACACAACCTAACTATAACTATACTACAGTCAGAGATGTCACACTGTATATAACTACACCCTGCATGTAACACAATCCAACTATCACTATACTACAGTCACAGATGTCACATTGTATGTAACTACACTCTGCATGTAACACAATCCAACTATCACTAAACTACAGTCAGAGATGTCACACTGTATATAACTACACCCCGCATGTAACACAATCCAACTATCACTATACTACAGTCAGAGATGTGACACTGTATATAACTACATCCTGCATGTAACACAACCCAACTATCACTATACTACAGTCAGAGATGTCACACTGTATATAACTACACCCTGCATGTAACACAATCCAACTATCACTATACTACAGTCAGAGATGTCACACTGTATATAACTACACCCTGCATGTAACACAACCTAACTATAACTATACTACAGTCAGAGATGTCACACTGTATATAACTACACCCTGCATGTAACACAACTTAACTATCACTATACTAGTCGGAGATGTCACACTGTATATAACTACACCCTGCATGTAACACAATCCAACTATCACTATACTACAGTCACAGATGTCACATTGTATGTAACTACACTCTGCATGTAACACAATCCAACTATCACTAAACTACAGTCAGAGATGTCACACTGTATATAACTACACCCTGCATGTAACACAACCTAACTATAACTATACTACAGTCAGAGATGTCACACTGTATATAACTACACCCTGCATGTAACACAACTTAACTATCACTATACTAGTCAGAGATGTCACACTGTATATAACTACACCCCGCATGTAACACAATCCAACTATCACTATACTACAGTCAGAGATGTGACACTGTATATAACTACATCCTACATGTAACACAACCCAACTATCACTATACTACAGTCAGAGATGTCACACTGTATATAACTACACCCTGCATGTAACACAATCCAACTATAACTATACTACAGTCAGAGATGTCACACTGTATATAACTACACCCTGCATGTAACACAATCCAACTATCACTATACTACAGTCAGAGATGTCACACTGTATATAACTACACCCTGCATGTAACACAATCCAACTATCACTATACTACAGTCAGAGATGTCACACTGTATATAACTACACCCTGCATGTAACACAACCCAACTATCACTATACTACAGTCAGAGATGTCACACTGTATATAACTACACCCTGCATGTAATACAACCCAACTATCACTATACTACAGTCAGAGATGTCACACTATATAACTACACCCTGCATGTAACACAATCCAACTATCACTATACTACAGTCAGAGATGTGACACTGTATATAACTACACCCTGCATGTAACACAATCCAACTATCACTATACTACAGTCAGAGATGTCACACTGTATATAACTACACTCTGCATGTAAGACAACCTAACTATCACTGTACTACAGTCAGAGATGTCACACTGTATATAACTACACCCTGCATGTAACACAACCCAACTATCACTATACTACAGTCAGAGATGTCACACTATATAACTACACCCTACATGTAACACAACCTATCACTATACTACAGTCAGAGATGTGACACTGTATATAACTACACCCTGCATGTAACACAACCTAACTATCACAATCCTACAGTCAGAGATGTCACACTGTATATAACTACACCCTGCATGTAACACAATCCAACTATCACTATACTACAGTCAGAGATGTCACACTGTATATAACTACACCCTGCATGTAACACAACCCAGTTATCACTATACTACAGTCAGAGATGTCACACTGTATATAAATACACCCTGTATGTAACACAATCCAACTATCACTATACTACAGTCAGAGATGTCACACTGTATATATCTACACCCTGCATGTAACACAACCCAGTTATCACTATACTACAGTCAGAGATGTCACACTGTATATAAATACACCCTGTATGTAACACAACCCTAATATCACTATACTACAATCAGAGATGTCACACTGTATATAACTACACCCTGCATGTAACACAATCCAACTATCACTATACTACAGTCAGAGATGTCACACTGTATATAACTACACCCTGCATGTAACACAATCCAACTATCACTATACTACAGTCAGAGATGTCACACTGTATATAACTACACCATGCATGTAACACAACCCAAATATCACTATACTACAATCAAAGATGGCACACTGTATATAACTACACCCTGCATGTAACACAATCCAACTATCACTATACTACAGTCAGAGATGTCACACTGTATATAACTACACCCTGCATGTGACACAATCCAACTATCACTATACTACAGTCAGAGATGTCACATTGTATATAACTACACTCTGCATGTAACACAATCCAACTATCACTATACTGCAGTCAGAGATGTCACACTGTATATAACTACAACCTGCATGTAACACAATCCAACTGTCACTATACTACAGTCAGAGATGTCACACTATATAACTACACCCTGCATGTAACACAATCCAACTATCACTATACTACAGTCAGAGATGTCACACTGTATATAACTTCACCCTGCATATAACACAACCTATCACTATACTACAGTCAGAGATGTCACACTGTATATAACTACACCCTGCATGTAACACAATCCAACTATCACTATACTACAGTCAGAGATGTCACACTGTATATAACTACACCCTGCATGTAACACAATCCAACTATCACTATACTACAGTCAGAGATGTCACACTGTATATAACTACACTCTGCATGTAAGACAACCTAACTATGACTGTACTACAGTCAGAGATGTCACACTATATAACTACACCCTGCATGTAACACAACCCAACTATCACTATACTACAGTCAGAGATGTCACACTATATAACTATACCCTACATGTAACACAACCTATCACTATACTACAGTCAGAGATGTGACACTGTATATAACTACACCCTGCATGTAACACAACCTAACTATCACAATCCTACAGTCAGAGATGTCACACTGTATATAACTACACCCTGCATGTAACACAACCCAACTATCACTATACTACAGTCAGAGATGTCACACTGTATATAACTACACCCTGCATGTAACACAATCCAACTATCACTATACTACAGTCAGAGATGTGACACTGTATATAACTACACCCTGCATGTAACACAATCCAACTATCACTATACTACAGTCAGAGATGTGACACTGTATATAACTACACCCTGCATGTAACACAATCCAACTATCACTATACTACAGTCAGAGATGTCACACTGTATATAACTACACCCTGCATGTAACACAATCCAACTATCACTATACTACAGTCAGAGATGTCACACTGTATATAACTACACCCCGCATGTAACACAACCCAACTATCACTATACTACAGTCAGAGATGTCACACTGTATATAACTACACCCTGCATGTAACACAATCCAACTATCACTATACTACAGTCAGAGATGTCACACTGTATATATCTACACCCTGCATGTAACACAACCCAGTTATCACTATACTACAGTCAGAGATGTCACACTGTATATAAATACACCCTGTATGTAACACAATCCAACTATCACTATACTACAGTCAGAGATGTCACACTGTATATATCTACACCCTGCATGTAACACAACCCAGTTATCACTATACTACAGTCAGAGATGTCACACTGTATATAACTACACCCTGCATGTAACACAATCCAACTATCACTATACTACAGTCAGAGATGTCACACTGTATATAAATACACCCTGCATGTAACACAACCTAAGTATCACTATACTACAGTCAGAGATGTCACACTGTATATATCTACACCCTGCATGTAACACAATCCAACTATCACTATACTACAGTCAGAGATGTCACACTGTATATAACTACACCCTGCATGTAACACAATCCAACTATCACTATACTACAGTCAGAGATGTCACATTGTATATAACTACACTCTGCATGTAACACAATCCAACTATCACTATACTGCAGTCAGAGATGTCACACTGTATATAACTACACCCTGCATGTAACACAATCCAACTATCACTATACTACAGTCAGAGATGTCACACTATATAACTACACCCTGTATGTAACACAATCCAACTATCACTATACTACAGTCAGAGATGTCACACTGTATATAACTACACCCTGCATGTAACACAATCCAACTATCACTATACTACAGTCAGAGATGTCACATTGTATATAACTACACTCTGCATGTAACACAATCCAACTATCACTATATTACAGTCAGAGGTGTCACACTGTATATAACTACACCCTGCATGTAACACAACCTAACTATCACTATACTAGTCAGAGATGTCACACTGTATATAACTACACTCTGCATGTAACATAATCCAACTATCACTATACTACAGTCAGAGATGTCACACTGTATATAACTACACCCTGCATGTAACACAACCCAACTATCACTATACTACAGTCAGAGATGTGACACTGTATATAACTACACCCCGCATGTAACACAATCCAACTATCACTATACTACAGTCAGAGATGTGACACTGTATATAACTACACCCTGCATGTAACACAATCCAACTATCACTATACTACAGTCAGAGATGTCACACTGTATATAAATACACCCTGCATGTAACACAACCTAAGTATCACTATACTACAGTCAGAGATGTCACACTGTATATATCTACACCCTGCATGTAACACAATCCAACTATCACTATACTACAGTCAGAGATGTCACACTGTATATAACTACACCCTGCATGTAACACAATCCAACTATCACTATACTACAGTCAGAGATGTCACATTGTATATAACTACACTCTGCATGTAACACAATCCAACTATCACTATACTGCAGTCAGAGATGTCACACTGTATATAACTACACCCTGCATGTAACACAATCCAACTATCACTATACTACAGTCAGAGATGTCACACTATATAACTACACCCTGTATGTAACACAATCCAACTATCACTATACTACAGTCAGAGATGTCACACTGTATATAACTACACCCTGCATGTAACACAATCCAACTATCACTATACTACAGTCAGAGATGTCACATTGTATATAACTACACTCTGCATGTAACACAATCCAACTATCACTATACTACAGTCAGAGGTGACACACTGTATATAACTACACTCTGCATGTAACACAATCCAACTATCACTATACTACAGTCAGAGATGTCACACTGTATATAACTACACTCTGCATGTAACATAATCCAACTATCACTATACTACAGTCAGAGATGTCACACTGTATATAACTACACCCTGCATGTAACACAACCCAACTATCACTATACTACAGTCAGAGATGTGACACTGTATATAACTACACCCCGCATGTAACACAATCCAAATATCACTATACTACAGTCAGAGATGTCACACTGTATATAACTACACCCTGCATGTAACACAACTTAACTATCACTATACTACAGTCACAGATGTCACATTGTATGTAACTACACTCTGCATGTAACACAATCCAACTATCACTATACTACAGTCAGAGATGTCACACTGTATATAACTACACCCCGCATGTAACACAATCCAACTACCACTATACTACAGTCAGAGATGTGACACTGTATATAACTACACCCCGCATGTAACACAATCCAACTATCACTATACTACAGTCAGAGATGTCACACTGTATATAACTACACCCTGCATGTAACACAACTTAACTATCACTATACTACAGTCACAGATGTCACATTGTATGTAACTACACTCTGCATGTAACACAATCCAACTATCACTATACTACAGTCAGAGATGTCACACTGTATATAACTACACCCCGCATGTAACACAATCCAACTACCACTATACTACAGTCAGAGATGTGACACTGAATATAACTACATCCTGCATGTAACACAACCCAACTATCACTATACTACAGTCAGAGATGTCACACTGTATATAACTACACCCTGCATGTAACACAATCCAACTATCACTATACTACAGTCAGATATGTCACACTGTATATAACTACACCCTGCATGTAACACAATCCAACTATCACTATACTACAGTCAGAGATGTCACACTGTATATAACTACACCCTGCATGTAACACAACCCAACTATCACTATACTACAGTCAGAGATGTGACACTGTATATAACTACACCCTGCATGTAACACAATCCAACTATCACTATACTACAGTCAGAGATGTCACACTGTATATAACTACACTCTGCATGTAAGACAACCTAACTATCACTGTACTACAGTCAGAGATGTCACACTATATAACTACACCCTGCATGTAACACAACCCAACTATCACTATACTACAGTCAGAGATGTCACACTATATAACTACACCCTGCATGTAACACAACCTAACTATCACTATACTACAGTCAGAGATGACACACTGTATATAACTACACCCCGCATGTAACACAATCCAACTATCACTATACTACAGTCAGAGATGTCACACTGTATATAACTACACCCTGCATGTAACACAATCCAACTATCACTATACTACAGTCAGAGATGTCACACTGTATATAACTACACCCTGCATGTAACACAACCCAACTATCACTATACTACAGTCAGAGATGTGACACTGTATATAACTACACCCTGCATGTAATACAACCCAACTATCACTATACTACAGTCAGAGATGTCACACTATATAACTACACCCTGCATGTAACACAATCCAACTATCACTATACTACAGTCAGAGATGTCACACTGTATATAACTACACCCTGCATGTAACACAATCCAACTATCACTATACTGCAGTCAGAGATGTCACACTGTATATAACTACAACCTGCATGTAACACAATCCAACTATCACTATACTACAGTCAGAGATGTCACACTGTATATAACTTCACCCTGCATATAACACAACCTATCACTATACTACAGTCAGAGATGTCACACTGTATATAACTACACCCTGCATGTAACACAATACAACTATCACTATACTACAGTCAGAGATGTGACACTGTACATATCTACACCATGCATGTAACATAATCCAACTATCACTATACTACAGTCAGAGATGTCACATTGTATATAACTACACCCTGCATGTAACACAACACAACTATCACTATACTACAGTCAGAGATGTCACACTGTATATAACTACACCCTGCATGTAACACAACTTAACTATCACTATACTAGTCAGAGATGTCACAATGTATATAACTACACCCTGCATGTAACACAATCCAACTATCACTATACTACAGTCATAGATGTCACATTGTATGTAACTACACTCTGCATGTAACACAATCCAACTATCACTAAACTACAGTCAGACATGTCACACTGTATATAACTACACCCCGCATGTAACACAATCCAACTATCACTATACTACAGTCAGAGATGTGACACTGTATATAACTACGTCCTGCATGTAACACAACCCAACTATCACTATACTACAGTCAGAGATGTCACACTGTATATAACTACACCCTGCATGTAACACAATCCAACTATCACTATACTACAGTCAGAGATGTCACACTGTATATAACTACACCCTGCATGTAACACAATCCAACTATCACTATACTACATTCAGAGATGCCACACTGTATATAACTACACCCTGCATGTAACACAATCCAACTATCACTATACTACAGTCAGAGATGTCACACTGTATATAACTACACTCTGCATGTAAGACAACCTAACTATGACTGTACTACAGTCAGAGATGTCACACTATATAACTACACCCTGCATGTAACACAACCCAACTATCACTATACTACAGTCAGAGATGTCACACTATATAACTATTCCCTACATGTAACACAACCTATCACTATACTACAGTCAGAGATGTGACACTGTATATAACTACACCCTGCATGTAACACAACCTAACTATCACAATCCTACAGTCAGAGATGTCACACTGTATATAACTACACCCTGCATGTAACACAACCCAACTATCACTATACTACAGTCAGAGATGTCACACTGTATATAACTACACCCTGCATGTAACACAATCCAACTATCACTATACTACAGTCAGAGATGTGACACTGTATATAACTACACCCTGCATGTAACACAATCCAACTATCACTATACTACAGTCAGAGATGTCACACTGTATATAACTACACCCTGCATGTAACACAATCCAACTATCACTATACTACAGTCAGAGATGTCACACTGTATATAACTACACCCCGCATGTAACACAACCCAACTATCACTATACTACAGTCAGAGATGTCACACTGTATATATCTACACCCTGCATGTAACACAACCCAGTTATCACTATACTACAGTCAGAGATGTCACACTGTATATAAATACACCCTGTATGTAACACAATCCAACTATCACTATACTACAGTCAGAGATGTCACACTGTATATATCTACACCCTGCATGTAACACAACCCAGTTATCACTATACTACAGTCAGAGATGTCACACTGTATATAAATACACCCTGTATGTAACACAACCCAAATATCACTATACTACAATCAGAGATGTCACACTGTATATAACTACACCCTGCATGTAACACAATCCAACTATCACTATACTACAGTCAGAGATGTCACACTGTATATATCTTTACCCTGCATGTAACACAATCCAACTATCACTATACTACAGTCAGAGATGTCACACTGTATATAACTACACCCTGCATGTAACACAATCCAACTATCACTATACTACAGTCAGAGATGTCACATTGTATATAACTACACTCTGCATGTAACACAATCCAACTATCACTATACTGCAGTCAGAGATGTCACACTGTATATAACTACACCCTGCATGTAACACAATCCAACTATCACTATACTACAGTCAGAGATGTCACACTATATAACTACACCCTGTATGTAACACAATCCAACTATCACTATACTACAGTCAGAGATGTCACACTGTATATAACTACACCCTGCATATAACACAACCTATCACTATACTACAGTCAGAGATGTCACACTGTATATAACTACACCCTGCATGTAACACAATCCAACTATCACTATACTACAGTCAGAGATGTGACACTGTACATATCTACACCCTGCATGTAACATAATCCAACTATCACTATACTACAGTCAGAGATGTCACACTGTACATATCTACACCATGCATGTAACACAATCCAACTATCACTATACTACAGTCAGAGATATCACACTGTATATAACTACACCCTGCATGTAACACAACCCAACTATCACTATACTACAGTCAGAGATGTCACACTGTATATAACTACACCCTGCATGTAACACAACCTAACTATCACTATACTTCAGTCAGAGATGTCACACTGTATATAAATACACCCTGCATGTAACACAACCTAACTATCACTATACTACAGTCAGAGGTGTCACACTGTATATAACTACACCCTGCATGTAACACAACCTAACTATCACTATACTAGTCAGAGATGTCACACTGTATATAACTACACTCTGCATGTAACATAATCCAACTATCACTATACTACAGTCAGAGATGTCACACTGTATATAACTACACCCTGCATGTAACACAACCCAACTATCACTATACTACAGTCAGAGATGTGACACTGTATATAACTACACCCCGCATGTAACACAATCCAAATATCACTATACTACAGTCAGAGATGTCACACTGTATATAACTACACCCTGCATGTAACACAACTTAACTATCACTATACTATAGTCACAGATGTCACATTGTATGTAACTACACTCTGCATGTAACACAATCCAACTATCACTATACTACAGTCAGAGATGTCACACTGTATATAACTACACCCCGCATGTAACACAATCCAACTACCACTATACTACAGTCAGAGATGTGACACTGTATATAACTACACCCCGCATGTAACACAATCCAACTATCACTATACTACAGTCAGAGATGTCACACTGTATATAACTACACCCTGCATGTAACACAACTTAACTATCACTATACTACAGTCACAGATGTCACATTGTATGTAACTACACTCTGCATGTAACACAATCCAACTATCACTATACTACAGTCAGAGATGTCACACTGTATATAACTACACCCCACATGTAACACAATCCAACTACCACTATACTACAGTCAGAGATGTGACACTGAATATAACTACATCCTGCATGTAACACAACCCAACTATCACTATACTACAGTCAGAGATGTCACACTGTATATAACTACACCCTGCATGTAACACAATCCAACTATCACTATACTACAGTCAGATATGTCACACTGTATATAACTACACCCTGCATGTAACACAATCCAACTATCACTATACTACAGTCAGAGATGTCACACTGTATATAACTACACCCTGCATGTAACACAACCCAACTATCACTATACTACAGTCAGAGATGTGACACTGTATATAACTACACCCTGCATGTAACACAACCTAACTATCACTATACTAGTCAGAGATGTCACACTGTATATAACTACACTCTGCATGTAACATAATCCAACTATCACTATACTACATTTAGAGATGTCACACTGTATATAACTACACCCTGCATGTAACACAACCCAACTATCACTATACTACAGTCAGAGATGTGACACTGTATATAACTACACCCCGCATGTAACACAATCCAAATATCACTATACTACAGTCAGAGATGTCACACTGTATATAACTACACCCTGCATGTAACACAACTTAACTATCACTATACTATAGTCACAGATGTCACATTGTATGTAACTACACTCTGCATGTAACACAATCCAACTATCACTATACTACAGTCAGAGATGTCACACTGTATATAACTACACCCCGCATGTAACACAATCCAACTACCACTATACTACAGTCAGAGATGTGACACTGTATATAACTACACCCCGCATGTAACACAATCCAACTATCACTATACTACAGTCAGAGATGTCACACTGTATATAACTACACCCTGCATGTAACACAACTTAACTATCACTAAACTACAGTCACAGATGTCACATTGTATGTAACTACACTCTGCATGTAACACAATCCAACTATCACTATACTACAGTCAGAGATGTCACACTGTATATAACTACACCCCACATGTAACACAATCCAACTACCACTATACTACAGTCAGAGATGTCACACTGTATATAACTACACTCTGCATGTAAGACAACCTAACTATCACTGTACTACAGTCAGAGATGTCACACTATATAACTACACCCTGCATGTAACACAACCCAACTATCACTATACTACAGTCAGAGATGTCACACTATATAACTACACCCTGCATGTAACACAACCTATCACTATACTACAGTCAGAGATGACACACTGTATATAACTACACCCCGTATGTAACACAATCCATCTATCACTATACTACAGTCAGAGATGTCACACTGTATATAACTACACCCTGCATGTAACACAATCCAACTATCACTATACTACAGTCAGAGATGTCACACTGTATATAACTACACCCTGCATGTAACACAACCCAACTATCACTATACTACAGTCAGAGATGTGACACTGTATATAACTACACCCTGCATGTAATACAACCCAACTATCACTATACTACAGTCAGAGATGTCACACTATATAACTACACCCTGCATGTAACACAATCCAACTATCACTATACTACAGTCAGAGATGTCACACTGTATATAACTACACCCTGCATGTAACACAATCCAACTATCACTATACTACAGTCAGAGATGTCACACTGTATATAACTACACTCTGCATGTAAGACAACCTAACTATCACTGTACTACAGTCAGAGATGTCACACTATATAACTACACCCTGCATGTAACACAACCTATCACTATACTACAGTCAGAGATGTGACACTATATAACTATACCCTGCATGTAACACAACCTAACTATCACAATCCTACAGTCAGAGATGTCACACTGTATATAACTACACCCTTCATGTAACACAACCCAACTATCACTATACTACAGTCAGAGATGTCACACTGTATATAACTACACCCTGCATGTAACACAATCCAACTATCACTATACTACAGTCAGAGATGTCACACTGTATATAACTACACCCTGCATGTAACACAATCCAACTATCACTATACTACAGTCAGAGACGTGACACTGTATATAACTACACCCTGCATGTAACACAATCCAACTATCACTATACTACAGTCAGAGATGTCACACTGTATATAACTACACCCTGCATGTAACACAACCTAACTATCACTATACTACAGTCAGAGATGACACACTGTATATAACTACACCCCACATGTAACACAATCCAACTATCACTATACTACAGTCAGAGATGTCACACTGTATATAACTACACCCCGCATGTAACACAACCCAACTATCACTATACTACAGTCAGAGATGTCACTGTATATAACTACACCCTGCATGTAACACAATCCAACTATCACTATACTACAGTCAGAGATGTCACACTGTATATATCTACACCCTGCATGTAACACAACCCAGTTATCACTATACTACAGTCAGAGATGTCACACTGTATATAAATACACCCTGTATGTAACACAATCCAATTATCACTATACTACAGTCAGAGATGTCACACTGTATATAACTACACCATGCATGTAACACAACCCAAATATCACTATACTACAGTCAGAGATGTCACACTGTATATAACTACACCCTGCTTGTAACACAACCCAACTATCACTATACTACAGTCAGAGATGTCACACTGTATATAACTACACCCTGCATGTAACACAATCCAACTATCACTATACTACAGTCAGAGATGTCACACTATATAACTACACCCCGCATGTAACACAACCCAATAACTACTGTATTACAGTCAGTGATGTCATAGTACACAACGGCATATACACCCTGCATGAAACATAATCCAACAACTCCAGGATCACAGTCAATGATGTCACACTGTACATTACTACTATACACCTTCTATGTGACATATCTACTGGACTACAACTCTTTGCAGTAAGTCCCAAACAGCACACACATCTCTCCTGTTCTTACCGCTTGTTATAGTGTATCAGTGCAGGTAAAGTATATTGTTCTAGAATACAGATGGGTTGGCTCACAGAGGATTGTCTTGTTCAGATACAACTGTAACAAAACCTCAGAGACTTTACATGTAATAGACAATGTGCTGATTCACTGAAAGCGACTGAAACACAAAACTTTATTTACATAGGACAGGACCGACTTGTCAAACCCTGCCTGGTCCTTGCGGGGTTACAGGTTTGTCTTGGTAGAAAATTTCTATCCTGTGGAGAGTGTGTGGGGCGCAGCGTGGCCCCCTTGTGGACATGACTGGTAAGGTATATAACGTGGACCTCTCCTATATATGGCACATTGAGCTCTGCTACATCAAGTGATTGATTCTGCAGCATTTAAAAACACATTCCTGCACATTTGTGGTTCATGAAAGGAATTCTAGAATGACAGTGCTGACTGACACAGAAGTAGAGCAATAGGGAAAAAAGGAGCAAAGAGGATCTAATCCTATAAGACAACCCAGATGCATACTATCAGGGTCTGGGAGAAGCTGGGTGGGCTCCCCTTATGCTGTGTACCTTGGTAGGACCCCAAGCAAGGAAACTTGTAGAGGTCTGTTCACATTCTGGGCTCTCGGACCACCAAGGGGCCCCATAGCAGTATCATAACAATATAGAATGGTGGGAGGGAAGACAAATTTTCATTATTTTTGGAACAATCCTCCTAGTGATAGAAGTAATATCTATAGTAATGTAACCTTGAGTGGTCCCAGAAGTTTTCTGAACAACAGGTAATGTAATGCTATGAAACTAGGGACACCCCAAGAGTCAGATACCTGCTACAGGACACCGTGGGAATGGTCATGGGGTAAATCTACCGTACGTTGTCTTATTATTATACCGTATTTGTATAGAGGACTCTTTGGGCTCAGGTGTCCGGGCTCTGCTATAAGCACTGTACACCCTATAGCTACACTCTTATGGGACAAGGTAGTTCCAGGTACATGGGCTGATCAAGACCAGTTTAGATAAAACTGCCATATAATATCCAACTAATACTACTAAATAGTGCCCACATGATACTGACCTACTGTGACCGAATAATAGTGTATAACGTGCTAGTATAAGTGTTGCTCAGTGTCTAAATAATACCGCTATATAATGCCTAAATAATAGTGTTCAGTGATAAAATAATACTGCCATATACAGCTCACATAACACAGTCATATGGTGTTCAAGTGATACACACTTATACTTCCCACATAATACTGAATATAGAGCCCACTTAATACAGTATATACAGCCTGTATAATACCTCTATTCAGTGAGAAGATAATACTGCCATATAAACTCACATCATACCGCCATATAGTGTTCAAGTAATACACCCTTATAGTTCCCACGTAATGCTGAGTATACAGCCCACTTAATACAGTATATACAGCCTGGATGATATGTCTGTCCAGTGATAAGATAATACTGCCATATACAGCTCACATCATACCGCCATATAGTGTTCAAGTAATACATCCTTATAATTCCCACGTAATACTGAATATACAGCCCACTTAATATAGTATATACAGCCTGTATAATATCTCCATTCAGTGAGAAGATAATACTGCCATATAAACTCACCTCATACCGCCATATAGTGTTCAAGTAATGCACCCTTATAGTTCTCACGTAATACTGAATATACAGCCCACTTATTACAGTATATACCGCGTGTATAATAGCACTGTTCAGTGATAAGATAATACTGCCATATACAGCTCACATCATACCGCCATATAGTGTTCAAGTAATATACCTTTATAGTTCCCAAATTTACAATAATTCAATTTCCAATAACTCCGCCATACACTGTCCTATAATACTGGGTGGTCTTTTGGTTCCTGTCCTCAGGGGAATGAGGATTTGGGGTTTGTCACCCCCTAACACCAGCCCTGGTACAGTAGGGGGCAGTGGATGGGTCATCTTATTATATCAGTGCAACAAAATAACATGGACACCCCAAATAGGTTAATCCCAAGTGGTGCTATTAGCTCTACTCACCCCATAGACTTAACCCTTTGTCGTGCACACCCCCCTCTCCCCCCCTATCCTTGGTTTGCCTGAAAGCAGAGACCATTGCATCTGGCTGGAGACCATTGTGAATAATTTACAGGTCTCCTATCTGCAAAAGGAAGGAAAAAGGGGACAGAGTTAGCCGGAGAGTCAGTGCGGAGGGAGGAGATTCGCACTACATGGAGCGCCCCCCCCCCCCCCCCTTCCTCTGTCAATGCACAGTGTATGAGAGAGAGGCGCACAGCTCTGGAGGCAGCCAGATGAGGATTAGCCAGCTCTGTTCCTGCCTGGATGACTGATCCTGCCCAACTATGGCTTTAATAGTTCACCTGAAGACCGTGACGGACCTGCGGGGAAAGGGCGACCGAATCGCCAAAGTGGCATTCCGAGGTAAGCGACCTGCACTCCGGTTATCCCAGCGTATTCCATCGGAAGGATGGAGCATGACTGTGTGTGTGTGTATAGATGTGTGTGGGAGGGGGGAGAAGGAAAAGTTCTCTGCAGAACTGGAGGAGGGAGAAGGTGATGGGGGAGCCCTCCTTAACCCCGACCAAATACTGCAGGGTCTGACCTGGACACTACACGTCTAAGGATGGAAGGGACAACCTGAACTACAGGAATTTAGCAATGTAAGAACCAACGTGAACCACAGGCATCTAGTGATGTAAGGACCTACCTGAACCAGAGGCATCTAGTGATGTAAGGACCTACCTGAACCAGAGGCATCTAGTGATGTAAGTACCAACCTGAACCAGAGGCATCTAGTGATGTAAGGACCAACCTGAACTAGAGGCGTCTAGTGATGTAAGGACCTACACCAAAGGCATCTAGTGATGTAAGGACCAATCTGAGCCAAAGGCATCTAGTGATGTAAGGACCTACCTGATCCAGAGGCATCTAGTGATGTAAGGACCTACCTGAACCAGAGGCATCTAGTGATGTATGGACCAACCTGAACCAGAGGCATCTAGTGATGTAAGGACCTACCTAAAGCACAGGCATCTAGTGATGTAAGGACCTACCTGAACCAGAGACATCTAGTGATGTAAGGACCTACCTGAACCAGAGATATCTAGTGATGTAAGGATCAACCTGAACCAGAGGCATCTAGAGATGTAAGGACCTACCTGAACCAGAGGCATCTAGTGATTGTAAGGACCGACCTGAACCAGAGGTATCTAGTGATATAAGGACCAACATGAACCAGAGGCATCTAGTGATGTAAGGACCTACCTGAACCAGAGGCATCTAGTGATGTATGGACCAACCTGAACCAGAGGCATCTAGTGATGTAAGGACCTACCTAAAGCACAGGCATCTAGTGATGTAAGGACCTACCTGAACCAGAGACATCTAGTGATGTAAGGACCTACCTGAACCAGAGATATCTAGTGATGTAAGGATCAACCTGAACCAGAGGCATCTAGAGATGTAAGGACCAACATGAACCAGAGGCATCTAGTGATTGTAAGGACCGACCTGAACCAGAGGTATCTAGTGATGTAAGGACCTACTTGAACCAGAGGCATCTAGTGATGTAAGGACCTACCTGAACCAGAGGCATCTAGTGATGTAAGAACCAACATTAACCAGAGGCATCTATTGATGTAAGGACCTATCTAAAGCACAGGCATCTAGTGATGTAAGGATCTACCTGAACCAGAGGCATCTAGTGATGTAAGAACCAACATTAACCAGAGGCATCTATTTATGTAAGGACCTAATTGAACCAGAGGCATCTAGTGATGTAAGGACCTACCTGAACCAGAGGCATCTAGTGATGTAAGGACCTACCTAAAGCACAGGCATCTAGTGATGTAAGGACCTATCTAAAGCACAGGCATCTAGTGATGTAAGGATCTACCTGAACCAGAGGCATCTATTGATGTAAGGACCTAATTGAACCAGAGGCATCTAGTGATGTAAGGACCTACCTGAACCAGAAGCATCTAATGATGAAAGAATTTAGCAATGTAAGGACCAACGTGAACCAGAGGCATCTAGTGATGTAAGAACCAACATGAACCATAGGAATCTAGTGATATAAGGACCTGCCTAAACCAGAGGAATCTAGTGATATAAGGACCTACCTGAACCAGAAGCATCTAATGATGAAAGAACCAAACTGAACTATAGGAATTTAGCAATGTAAGGACCAACGTGAACCAGAGGCATCTAGTGATGTAAGAACCAACATGAACCAGAGGAATTTAGTGATATAAGGACCTGCCTAAACCAGAGGCATCTATTGATGTAAGGACCTAACTGAACCAGATACAAATAGTGATGTAAGGACCTACCTGAACAATTAGCATTTAGCAATGTAAGGACCAATGTGAACCAGAGGCATCTAGTGATGTAAAGACCTACTTGGACCAGAGGCATTTAAACATGTAGGGTTCAGTCTGAACCATAGGTATTTAGTGACATACCCTGAACCACAGGCACCTAGAGATGTAGGGACCTACCTGGACTAGAGACTTCTAAAGATGTGGGGACTAATCTGAAATGTAGGTATCTAGTGATGTAGACACATACCTGAACTATAGGCATCTCTTAATATTGGGACCAACCTTAAGCAAAAGGATGTAGAGATGTAGGGACCAGTCTGAATCATATAATGGTGTAAGGACCAACTTCAACTATAGGCATCTAGAGATGTAAGGTCCTACCTGGACCATAGACACTTGGTGATGTAAGGATCTACCTGAATCATAGGCATATAAGAACAAAATTGGATCATAGATATCTAATAATGTAAGGACCCACCTAGAGCACAGGAATCTAGAAATGTAGGGACCTACCAGGACAATAAGCATCTAGAGATGTGGGAAGGGACTAACCATAGTCATCTAGTGATGTAAAGACCAACCTGAAGCAAAGGGATATAGGGAAGTAAAGACCAACTTCAACCATAGACATCAACTGATGTAAGAACCAGCCTGAAACATAGGAATCCAGTGATGCAAGGTCCTACCTAGAGCGTAGGCATTTAATGATGTAGGGACTAACGTGGATCACAGGCACCTAGTGATGTAAGGACCTACCTGAAGCATAGGCACTTAGTAATGTAAGGACTAATTTTGACCACAAACATATAGTGATGCAACAACTACCCTGACCACAGACTTCGAGATGTAGGGACAAACCTGAAACATGGAATCTAGTAAATTATGAACCAACCTGGACCACACACTACTAGTGATAAAGGGATCAACCTGGACCATAAGTATCTAGTAATGTAAGGACCAACCTGAACCACAGGTATCTAGTAATGTAAGGACCAACCTGAACTACAGGTATCTAGTGATCTAAGGACCAACCTGAACAGAGGTATCTAGTAATGTAATGACCAACCTGAAGCACAGGTATCTAATGATGTAAGGACCAACATAAACCAGAGGCATCTAGTGATGTAAGGACCTACCTGAACCACAGGCATCTAGTGATGTAAGGACCTACCTGAACCAGAGATATCTAGTGATGTAAGGATCAACCTGAACCAGAGGCATCTAGAGATGTAAGGACCAACATGAACCAGAGGCATCTAGTGATTGTAAGGACCGACCTGAACCAGAGGTATCTAGTGATGTAAGGACCTACTTGAACCAGAGGCATCTAGTGATGTAAGGACCTACCTGAACCAGAGGCATCTAGTGATGTAAGAACCAACATTAACCAGAGGCATCTATTGATGTAAGGACCTATCTAAAGCACAGGCATCTAGTGATGTAAGGATCTACCTGAACCAGAGGCATCTAGTGATGTAAGAACCAACATTAACCAGAGGCATCTATTTATGTAAGGACCTAATTGAACCAGAGGCATCTAGTGATGTAAGGACCTACCTGAACCAGAGGCATCTAGTGATGTAAGGACCTACCTAAAGCACAGGCATCTAGTGATGTAAGGACCTATCTAAAGCACAGGCATCTAGTGATGTAAGGATCTACCTGAACCAGAGGCATCTATTGATGTAAGGACCTAATTGAACCAGAGGCATCTAGTGATGTAAGGACCTACCTGAACCAGAAGCATCTAATGATGAAAGAATTTAGCAATGTAAGGACCAACGTGAACCAGAGGCATCTAGTGATGTAAGAACCAACATGAACCATAGGAATCTAGTGATATAAGGACCTGCCTAAACCAGAGGAATCTAGTGATATAAGGACCTACCTGAACCAGAAGCATCTAATGATGAAAGAACCAAACTGAACTATAGGAATTTAGCAATGTAAGGACCAACGTGAACCAGAGGCATCTAGTGATGTAAGAACCAACATGAACCAGAGGAATTTAGTGATATAAGGACCTGCCTAAACCAGAGGCATCTATTGATGTAAGGACCTAACTGAACCAGATACAAATAGTGATGTAAGGACCTACCTGAACAATTAGCATTTAGCAATGTAAGGACCAATGTGAACCAGAGGCATCTAGTGATGTAAAGACCTACTTGGACCAGAGGCATTTAAACATGTAGGGTTCAGTCTGAACCATAGGTATTTAGTGACATACCCTGAACCACAGGCACCTAGAGATGTAGGGACCTACCTGGACTAGAGACTTCTAAAGATGTGGGGACTAATCTGAAATGTAGGTATCTAGTGATGTAGACACATACCTGAACTATAGGCATCTCTTAATATTGGGACCAACCTTAAGCAAAAGGATGTAGAGATGTAGGGACCAGTCTGAATCATATAATGGTGTAAGGACCAACTTCAACTATAGGCATCTAGAGATGTAAGGTCCTACCTGGACCATAGACACTTGGTGATGTAAGGATCTACCTGAATCATAGGCATATAAGAACAAAATTGGATCATAGATATCTAATAATGTAAGGACCCACCTAGAGCACAGGAATCTAGAAATGTAGGGACCTACCAGGACAATAAGCATCTAGAGATGTGGGAAGGGACTAACCATAGTCATCTAGTGATGTAAAGACCAACCTGAAGCAAAGGGATATAGGGAAGTAAAGACCAACTTCAACCATAGACATCAACTGATGTAAGAACCAGCCTGAAACATAGGAATCCAGTGATGCAAGGTCCTACCTAGAGCGTAGGCATTTAATGATGTAGGGACTAACGTGGATCACAGGCACCTAGTGATGTAAGGACCTACCTGAAGCATAGGCACTTAGTAATGTAAGGACTAATTTTGACCACAAACATATAGTGATGCAACAACTACCCTGACCACAGACTTCGAGATGTAGGGACAAACCTGAAACATGGAATCTAGTAAATTATGAACCAACCTGGACCACACACTACTAGTGATAAAGGGATCAACCTGGACCATAAGTATCTAGTAATGTAAGGACCAACCTGAACCACAGGTATCTAGTAATGTAAGGACCAACCTGAACTACAGGTATCTAGTGATCTAAGGACCAACCTGAACAGAGGTATCTAGTAATGTAATGACCAACCTGAAGCACAGGTATCTAATGATGTAAGGACCAACATAAACCAGAGGCATCTAGTGATGTAAGGACCTACCTGAACCACAGGCATCTAGTGATGTAAGGACCAACCTGAACCACAGGCATCTAGTGATGTAAGGACCTACCTGAAGCATAGGCACTTAGTAATGTAAGGACTAATCTTGACCACAAACATATAGTGATGCAACAACTACCCTGACCACAGACTTAGAGCTGTAGGGACAAACCTTAAACATGGAATCTAGAAAATTATGGACAAACCTGGACCACACACAACTAGTGATAAAGGGATTAACCTGGACCATAAGTATCTAGTAATGTAAGGACCAACCTGAACCACAGGTATCTAGTGATGTAAGGACCAACCTGAACCACAGGCATCTAGTGATGTAAGGACCAACCTGAACCACAGGCATCTAGTGATGTAAGGACCAACCTGAACCACAGGTATCTAGTGATGTAAGGACCAACCTGAACCACAGGCATCTAGTGATGTAAGGACCAACCTGAACCACAGGTATCTAGTGATGTAAGGACCAACCTGAACCACAGGCATCTAGTGATGTAAGGACCAACCTGAACCACAGGTATCTAGTGATGTAAGGACCTACCTGAACCACAGACATCTAGTGATGTAAGGACCAACCTGAACAATATGCATCTGACAATGTAAAGAGCAGACCAACCTCAACCATAGGCATGTAAGGACCTACCTGAACCATAGGTATCTAATAATGTAAGGATACCCTAAAGCATAGGCATTTAGTGATGTAAGGACTGACCTTAACCATAGACATATAAGGTTAAGGGGATATTGTCACTCCTTAGGGAGAGACCACCATATAGGTGTGTGGAGACTTGTTAAGCCTTTAGCACTCCACTTTGCAAGGAACTTTGGGAAGAATATGCTAAAGGAGCAGCCATTATTGGGTTATTTCACTGGAATCCTGTCATAAGACAGGCTTGCACATTCCAGTGAGCGCCCTCTATTGGTTTGCAACACTGAGGCAGTAACTGTCTTCCTAATTACATCATGGAAGGCAGATTTGCATATTCTTCCCATAGTTCATAGACATATAGTGATATAAGGCCCTACCTGGACCGTAGTGTTGTAAGGACTTATCTGGACTACAGGTATCTAATAATGTAAGGCCCAGCCTAGTGATGTAAGGCATTTAGTGATGTAAGGACCTACCTGAACCAGAAGCATCTAGTAATGTAAGGACCTACCTGGACCATAGGTATCTAATAATGTAAGGATACCCTGAGCCATAGACATCTGATGATCTAAGGACCGACCTGAACCATAGGCATCTAGTAATGTACGGACCTACCTGGACCATAGACATCTAGTGTTGTAAGGACCTATCTGGACTATAGGTGTCTAATAATGTAAGGCCCAGCCTAGTGATGAAATGACCAACTGAGCCCCTAGATATTTAGTTATATACCAAACTGGACCATAGACATCTAGTGATGTAAGGACCTACCTGGACCATAGACATCTAGTGATGTAAGGACCAACTTGGACCAAAGGCGTCTACTTAAGTAGCTCTATCTACACTCAGATTTTAGATGGGTTCCTACATGACCCATTTGGACCACATACTTTTATTGATGAAGAGACCAAAGAAATCTAGAGATGTAACAAACTAGACAATAGATCTCTAAAATCGTGGACACCGACCTGGACTGTAGACATCTAGTGATACAGGGACCCACCTGGACCCCAGGCTTCTGTCATGTAGGGACTACGTATCTCCAGCACAGCAGGGCCGTGTAGTCGGGCACAGTGGGGTTAATATTCCCGGGATCTGCAGGGCGTCTTCTATCTCAGTGATAAAACCTTGTCAATGAGAATCCGCACTCAGCATGGCCTCCAGCCCACGGGGTTACCGTACGGCCCAGGGACAAACACTGCGAGCAGAGCTGGGTGTCTGAGATGTAGCAGAGTGGAGTGTGTCTGACAGCACAGCTGAAAGTGTCATATACAGCAATGTATCAAGTATAGCAGAGCTGCAGAATATATACTGTATAGCAGAACTGAATGTGGTTTGCACTATATAGCAG
Organism: Leptodactylus fuscus; assembly: GCF_031893055.1. Lineage (NCBI taxonomy): Eukaryota > Metazoa > Chordata > Amphibia > Anura > Leptodactylidae > Leptodactylus > Leptodactylus fuscus. The sequence continues at coordinate 239,379,347 of NC_134267.1, forward strand.
TGTGTTTTGTAGCAGAGCTGAGTATGTCATATGTAGAAGGATGTCCTGTGTAGCAGAGCTTAGCATGTCTTATATAGCAGGGTGCTGCGTGTAGCAGAGCTGAGTATGTCATACAGTATACAGCAGTGTGTCATGTAGCAGAGATGAATGTGTTATATGTAGCAGAGCTTATTGTGTCATGTGCAGCATCCACTAGTAACAGATTCTTCTAGACTAATATTATAGCCGTGCATATGGGTGAGGGGCGTTGTGCGGTTACGTCCCAGATACCCTCAGGTGTAAAGATTAAGATGTTGGGGGCAAGCCTGGTGGTCAGGAGTCTCATGCAGTTACTGTGCTGCCCCCTGTTGGTTCATTGTCTGTGTGTACTGCCGAAAGATGTAGTGTTTACACCATGCACAATATGCAGTAAGTGATGTATGAAAAGCTACATCTCCCACAATGCTACGCGTCAGAGTGCAGTGTATTATGGGCTGTCAGATGGTTAGTTTACTAACACTCATAACCTTTCATATCTGCTTGATATGAACAGAAATTATTTGGTGAATGAAATATCCACTGAGCCTGAATAAATGGCCACAACCCCTAAAAACCTGCTGTGGTGTCATCGTGGTGCTGTGTGTGCTGGGCCCTCAGCTGCTTTGTCCCTAATGCTTCACCTCCCAGACCTTGATCTGATAGACCACAGCGGCATCCCCCTCCTTCTTTCCAATACTGAGCATATTGACTGCAGTAGCATCCCCCTCCTACCTTCTGATACTGAGCATATAGACTACAGCGGCATCCCCCTCCTACCCTCTGATTCTGAGCATATAGGCTGCAGCAGCATCCCCCTCCTACCCTCTGATTCTGAGCATATAGGCTGCAGCAGCATCCCCCTCCTACCCACTGATTCTAAGCATATAGGCTGCAGAAGCATCCCCCTCCTACCCTCTGATTCTGAGCATATAGACTGCAGCCGCATCCCCTCCTATCCTCTGATTCTGAGCATATAGGCTGCAGCAGCATCCCCCTCCTACCCTCTGATTCTAAGCATATAGGCTGCAGCAGCATCCCCCTCCTACCCTCTGATTCTAAGCATATAGGCTGCAGCAGCATCCCTCTCCTACCCTCTGATTCTAAGCATATAGGCTGCAGCAGCATCCCCCTCCTACCCTCTGATTCTGAGTATATAGGCTGCAGCAGCATCCCCCTCCTACCCTCTGATTCTGAGCATATAGGCTGCAGCAGCATCCCCCTCCTACCCTCTGATTCTGAGCATATAGGCTGCAGCAGCATCCCCCTCCTATCCTCTGCTTCTGAGCATATAGGCTGCAGCAGCATTCCCCTCCTACCCTCTGATTCTGAGCATATAGGCTGCAGCAGCATCCCCCTCCTATCCTCTGCTTCTGAGCATATAGGCTGCAGCAGCATCCCCCTCCTACCCTCTGATTCTGAGCATACAGACTGCAGCAGCATCCCCCCCCCCCCCCTTCGCAATCTTGGCAAAGAGACTGCAGCAGCATCTCCCTTCTCCCCTCTCAGACACTAAGCATACAGACTGCAGCAGCATCCCCCTTCTCCCCTCTCAGATACTGAGCATACAGACTGCAGCAGCATCCCCCTCCTCCCCTCTCAGATCTGAGCAGGATGATGAAAAAGTGTGTTATAAAGTATGTGTTTTAGTTCCTCACCATGTACAAGATCTCTGCTTGTTGTTAGTGAATGGGAAGATTCTTCGTTGAGAACTGTACACACCTGATACTTCTCACAGCTGAGGGTTTGCTACAGTTGTATCCAAGATAAACAATCTGAACTCCAGGCTGACACATTTTCCCTGCACTGATACATATCATAAAAGAACAGAGATTTGTGCTGCACACAGAGGATTGTCTAGACTTGACACAATTGCAACAAACCCTCAGCTGTGAGAAATATTAGGTCACAACAGGTTTTCAGAAGTCAGTGGCCCATTTGACTCTATTCCGATCTCCAAACATTGGTGCAGCAGAGGCTTTAGTGGCCCTCAAGGTGGAAGGGCCCATTGTGGCTGTATCTTTGGGCATCTGCCCATCCTTCTATGCCCCTCGAAGCCCTCAGAGATATCTCAGGCGTGAATATTATATCCTACTGGGATCTGAGCATTCTGCATGCGATATAGCTGTGCACGGATGAAGCCGCACGGCAGCTGATGATGTTATAGGCTGGCAGCACGCCATCCACATTATCCAGCTGAACGCACAGATAATGTACACGAGCATTAGCCGAGAAGAACGGGAGGATCACATGGGGATTGTAGTGGATGCCGAGGAGTCCTGGAATACAAAAGAACATCGACTCAGTCGGTCCTATTGTCCCTGGGCCCACACACTGGTTCTCCAATTGTTAGCCACACTTTGATATCCACATGCAGTAAGAATAATCTACCCTAAGTCTCAGGGCTCCTCCTCAGATTTCCATCATCTCTCAAGAACGTTGAGTTAACTTCTTCATATCTCGCCTAGTTCTTACCATGGACAGTGCTTTGTGTGGGATAAGACTCCAAAAAATTGTGAAGGATCCTACTCACTCAACCGAGACCAGTCTGCTGCTGCTTTGTAGCCCTTGGTTGTGTCTTCCGCTTGACCATCTGGCTGGCCATTTTTCTACTTTGACCTTGGCTTGCTTGGTTTTGGCTCCTGGTGAACATCAACAAAGGCTTCGGGCAGCTGTTCTTCTTGGACTTGGTGGGCCAAGTGACTAGGTATGGTTACCACTGGATAAGATCACGGGATGTAAAAATTGTCACGCGTTCAGTGGTGGCGCTAGAGTCGGGGAGACTACCCCTCCATTCTTATGGCCAAACCTAAGGGGTCTTGCAGGGACTTATGCTGACCCCCAGTCTCATTATGAGTCCACCTACGTAGAGTGGAGAATATAATGAGGGTGTGGTCTTCCGACTTTTTGGATTTCTTACATGAACATATCCAAATACAGTACACCAGTCGAAAGATGATGGGTAGGATGGATATAGTTGGCCACTGACCTTCAGTTGTTGGTCTCGACAGCTGGTGGCAAACGAATGTGGACTGCCCCCATTTAGAGACACCTATGGAGTTATTCCCTCAACATGTCTCCCATATCTGTTCTAATGGTATCACAAACATGACCTTTAATTAAAGGGGTGGTCCAGGATTAGAAAAACGCGCTTGTTTTTTTCCAAAAACACCACTCCTCTTTTTGGCATTCATGCCATCCTTTCAAAGTTGGCTTCCAGGAAACCCGGTGAGATCCGTTGGCTTTGACCCCTCTTCGAAAACCCTCTCCCCATTTGGGGCATGATATGCCCTTTTTTTTTTGTAACCTGAGTGACACATAGCGTGCCCCCATATAATCTAACAGAGAATACCGGGCCCAGGAGATCTGCCAACTCTTCTGAAAGCCCGTGAGGTCACCCCTTTGTATGGAAACCTTCGAGATGTTTGGAGGGAGTTGACCAATATGGTCTACAGGTCATTTGTGGAGTTGCAGTTCAGTATTGCTCACTTAAAGGGAACTAAGCTGCAGTACCCGACCTAACCCATGGAACAGGGTGGCGCTGTTTCTGGCAGATAGCAGCCATGTTTTTCTAGTCTGTACTAATCCATGTTCCAGCTAACACCGAACATCATGAAATGCATGGATTGTATTAGACAAGGCCAATAACTGGAGGTCCCCAGTCGGCTCGTAGCTGCCAGGTCTCCTCCGCATCCTCCAGTGTAACATCTTCCTCCTCCAGTCTCCGGAGTTCATTCACTCTCAGCTCTCGCTGGTTTCGGCTGTAAGATCCTTGTTTCTTTCTCAGTGTGATCAATAGACGGAGGTGACAGAAGGGCCGGAGCTTAGGGAGCAATTTACTCAATCACCATAGACAAGCGGCTGATGGATGGACGGAGAGGACAATGTAGCACAATAATGACATGTCAGCACTGCTTCATCTCTACACGGCCTGAAATATATTGAATATTACAGCTCGGCTGCACGCACTGCAGACAGAAATATGGGGCAGTGACCATATATCAGACCTTAGGCGGTCATGGTCACTTTGCCTACAGGTGCAGCCCGGTCCAGGACACTACGTCTGTATCGTATATAAATAGGTCTATATTGGGTGTGTTTTTAGATTAGCACTATGATGGTGTATGTAGTACTATGACTAGTACTTATATAGTGTTTAAATGCTATACTAATCCGTTACGGTATAAGGGCACTAATCAGGTAGTATTATGTGACTGCTACTATTCTACTCAATGACCTCCCTCCCCCGATAGAAATATCGGAGTGCTGCTAAACTTGTCCTGCAGATCTCAGGTAAATGATTAGATAAGAGGATGTAAAATTGCTGCCCTGTAAAAAAAAAAAAAAAAAGTTCTCAGAGGCTACTTTTGGGTAGTGTAGCTCTTGGTGAGACATTGTTAATTGATAAAAATGCCTCTACGATGCACTTGAAGACATTTTGCCCAGTTGACAGACTCTTAGAGAGGGGGCATCATTGGACAGAGAGGGGCAGGTTGGTTGTTTCAATGAAATACCGCCATCTAGGCCCTTCTGACCAGGCTATTAGGAGGTGTTGGGGCAGTGGTTACACAATAGGACACACAATATAGTGAACAGACTCTGACAAACCACCAGTACAGTGGATGATTTGATCCAAACGGAATGGTGGTCACACACATGCACTGTTTACACTAGGGGTCTCAGTGAGACCCTTATCTCTGATCCAATGGATAACCCCTTTACGGACAAACTATTGATAGTGCTTTTCTACTGGCGCTATGATAGGTCCTATAGCATTGGCTCCTTATATGAACACAATGATGACGGGTGTTATCTGGAGCCTCTGACTAGTACTTTTGTATCGCACCATGATCAGTACAGGTTATTTGGGCACTATATGGACACTATGACTAGTAGTTACACTATATGGAGAAATGCCCGCATTCTCCACCATTTGTTATGAACACAAAAACTGTCACAAGTAGATAAAAGCTGATTAAACTTTATTTAGAGGTGGGGTTATGGCAAAAAGAGAAGTAAAGATAGATATAACTTAAGAATGAAACAGAAAAACATGGCCACGGAAGCCTCTGATAGGGACAGAAAAGCCTGGCTCATGCCCCAAAAACAGGGGACCAGTCAGCAGAACGTCCCCTTACCGTCAACATCACTCCCATAGGAGAATTCGTGTAATGGTTAGAGATGAGCAAACTGGATTACATCAATCCAGATTCAACCTAAATTTTCCAAAAGTTTCAGGTTGGACCTAGAACTCAAAAATTTTGGAAATTTGTTACCAGTGAAATTATTATACTCTGGCAGATAGGTGGAGGCCCAGGGGAGGTGTGAAAAATGTTCTGGACATCCTTGTGGTGTCCGTCACTCCCTCTGGGTGATGTCCCAGCCTCCTGGGTGACATCATGCCCCCCTTGATCACCACTCAGGCCTCTGATTGGGCCTTAGTGGTCACATGGGCACGCTGATGTCATGACACTTGTATAGTATTTGTGCTCCACATGTGATTGGGCGATCCCAGGGTTCATGATGTCACCTCGGAGGCTGGAAGAGGCCAAAGGTGGACCCAGAGGTAGCGCCAGATGCCTTGAAGCCATATAGGAAGTAGTAGTATCCATATATACCAGGAGTATACAGTGTATCAGCAATGATCATAACCATTGTTGTTTGGTGTCCTTGTCCACAAAGGATGAGACGTTCCGAACCTCCTCAGTATAGGGCAGGTTGCCCAATATCAGGGACAGTGCGGGGCCCTTTAAGATGTTGGGGGTTACATAGTGATGTATAGCAGTTGTGTTAAATTCATGTGTGCAGGACATGGCAGTACCCTGCGGCATTCCCAATCTCACTCCATCCTCGTATATCTTCATTCCGTCCTCGCTGTTTTGTTCTCATTTTTTCAATCTGTTTTGCTTTCTGCAGAATAGGAATCAATCTATTAGTACCTGGAGACTGTCAGCAAGCTGATAGTGATATATTACAGAGAGAGGGCCCATCTGGCAGCCGGTATAGACGCCATGGCAGGAGAAGCTGAAGAGCAGCCATTCATGCCAGGCAGCTGCTGGAAAGCAAGGCCAGGTCTAGGGAGTATAAAGAGAGAAGACCGGAGAAGGATATATCGTATAGATCAGTGTGTGTCAGTCAGCAAGCAGGTCAGCTCTGCTACATTTGTACAGAAGGCAGGGATGTGAGTGTATGGGGGCACCGCAGTCTGCTCCATCTGCGCCCTGCCCTCGGTAATAGGCTCGGCAGGGCTGTATAATGGGCTGCACTTGTCTGGAGAGGCCGCTCATTACATCTAGAGAGGAGCAGATCTCACTTGTGTCCTCCAGGCCGAGCACTGCGTCCTTAACTCCTTCTCCGCTGGGTTACTTGTGCTGCTGAACACTCGAGTACAGATCTGCTGGGGCTGATAGAGACTGGTCGCGGAGGTTATGTATTATACTATACTAGCCTCTGCCCGCGACTTCGTCTACGTGTGTTTGGCTTCAATGATCCGCCTATATTCAGCAAATTGCTGCCGTCGATGGTTTGCCTGCTCCGGCATTTCGGCAGCTCTCAAGTTGTGCTGCCGCTGAACTCATTCCTCATGCTGTGCCCCGAATTGTTCCGGCATATTAGCAGCTCCCTGGGATGCCATATAATGAGTGTGTTGTTGGTGTTGATGATCTGCCTGCTCTGGGGTTTCAACAGTTGTCAAGCTGTCCTGCTGTTAAACTTGTTCCTCACGCTGTGCCTGTGATTGTTCCGGCATCTCAGCAGCTCGCTGGGACACCATATAATCAGTATGTTGGCGTTGATGATCCGCCTGCTACGGCGTGTCAGCAGCTGTTAAGCTGACCTGCCGCTGAACTCGTTCCTTGCGCTGTGCCTGTGATTGTTCTGGCATCTCAGCAGCTCGCTGGGATGCCATATAACGAGTGTGTTGTTGGTGTCAATCATCTCCCTCAGCTCTGCTTGAGGAGAACTCTAATTTCTGACTCCTTCGTACCTCTCGTTGTTTGTGACAAATTACGCTAGGTTCACACCTGCGTTCATCTGTCCGCTCTGTGGTTTCCGTCTTCTGCATGCCAGAAGATGGAAAGCACAGACCGGGTCCGGCCGTGAGCGGCAGTGAGCGTTTTATGCTCTCCGCCGCGAAACCGGATTTTTTTATCCGGACACAGAGTACTGCATGTCCGACTCTGTGTCCGGATTATAAAACCCGGCTTCGCGGTGGAGAGCATAAAACGCTCACCGCCACTCACGGCCGGACATCTCTCTCACCCATTCAAATGAATGGGTGAGAGAGACTCCTGCAGGTTTCCGTCTCCTGCCTCTGTTTTAGGCAGGAAACGGAAACCTGCATAACGGAGTTCACAACGCAGATGTGAACGAGCCCTGAGATGTTTTTTTTTTTTTTTTTTTTTTTTCTCAGAATGTTTAAAAGTAGCAAACTGCCAATGTGGATTAAAGATGTTTTTCCATCTAGTGTGTCACCACTGCCTGGAGCAGATCAGATAGCATGCAAATGCATGTACAGAATCCCTGAAGGTTAAGCTGAGTGCTTACATAGAGTGATTACAGACTTGGGACCTGAGATAAGTGGCTGCTGTTATAAATGGGAAAGTTTGGCTGTTTGTTCCTCAATCACGCAAAAACGGCTGAACGGATTTGGATGGAATTCGGCACATAGATAGATTATAACCTCGATTAACACATCGGCTACTTTTTATCCCAGTAAATGACATGGCTTCACGACTGTTATGAATTTATGTTCACATGTAATATAGTATGTGAACATAAATTCATAACAGTCATGAAGTCATGTCATTTACTGGGGTAAAAAGTAGCCGATGTGTTAAGTGAGGTTAATAACTATCTATGTGCCGAATTCCATCCAAATCCGTTCAGCCGTTTTTGCGTGATTGAGGAACAAACCTCTAAACTTTCCCATTTATAATATTAGTTGGATAGGATAGGATTAGTAGGATAGGATAGGATTAGTAGGATAGGATAGGATACACATAATACAGTCATGTATGTATTATAGACATATTACAGTCATGTATGTATTATACACATATTACAGTCATGTATGTATTATACACATATTACAGTCATGTATGTATTATACACATATTACAGTCATGTATGTATTATACACGTATTACAGTCATGTATGTATTATACACGTATTACAGTCACGTATGGATCATACACTTCTTAAGGTGACATATGTATTATACACATTATATTTTCTTCTCTCGTGTAGTATATACAGGTTACGGCGACGTCAGTGTTGCAGCTATTTCAGGTGACACGTGTGCTCTACATACGGCGCAGTATATTACGGCCACTCATGTATTATACATATATACCGCCCTGAGAAGTGCTGATGGTGTCTTTCTGTTAATGGATCCGGCCCGGTTGCCATTAGAGCTGTACAGCGATGTGGAGATTCCTGGAGGGATTGTTAGTCAGCGGATTTCCTCTGGGATCGCCGTGTAAAGACAATTAGCGGCGGCGGCGGCGGCGACTCTCTCACGTCTGAGCAGCACCTTGATACTGAGACCGCGTTCATTATTCATGAGGTGAAGTCATGTGTAGGAAGCGCTGGATTAAATAATGGCACAGCGGTAAATACACCGCCACGGACAGGCATGTTTTATTTACGTCCGTGTTATTACAAGAAAAGACAGGGCTGCGCACAGAGTACGAGAGGTCACAGGTCACCGGCTGTCGTACTACAAGAACCAGACCGGTTACATTATGTTCTATTACATAGATATAGCCATTCCTTATACTGACCTAGACATATACATAACGGTCTAAGACGTGCGCTGTATACAGCAGGCCTCTTATAGGAGGTCCGACTTTAGGCGGAGGGATCGGATATTTCTAACACCTTTAATTATTAATCCGGAGAACGGCACAAGAGAAACCGGAGGAGGTCGGATTATATGGCAGCGAGTGTAAGGGACACCAGGCGGACAGCTCAGTGACTACAGGCGTGCCAGAACATGGAGCGTATACCTATATCCACCTGCTGACATCCACTGCACCATCCATACAAGCTGCTACCCCTTTATCTCCTTCCATGTCAGTCTTCACTGCAGCTTTGGCATTCTATTCCTGAACTGGGAGGCTCTGGATGAGTAGTAGATTCTATATTGTGTTACATTGTAATATACACAGTATACATAGACTGTAATAATGAAGCATCTGCGTCCTTGGACTATGGAGACTCCTTGATAAGATCTTCAAGGAGCCGCTGAAAGCTGTGAGCAGTGAAGTATTGTGTGAAGCCTCTTATCACAGCCCCGCACTCCACGTCCTCTTCCTGCAATGAACTGTCCCCGAGTCATTAAAACCCCTCAGATCTCCTCATACAATCCAATGTCGCTTCCTGCGGCTGCGCCATTATCTACAAGGAAGCCGTGTCATGTCTGCGCTCGACCTCCTGACCTCCGAGTGTCTGGAAAACCCATAAGAATCCAGAATATTTACTTAGAAGATGTAACTGTACATAGAGATACAATGTTACCAACACAGCTCTGCTACATCATCATAAACATATGAAGGATCCTGAAGATATTAGCCCCACCTCCTTGACCTCTTAGAGACCTAGATGCGTTCCTCCTGAATATTGTGTCATGTAGTATCTAAGATGGAAGGTAAGACTTGTCCCCGCCTCCCAGACTTCTTAATCCTTCATCTAAGATACTGTCTCATGTGATGTCCAAGAAGGGAACGAGATGAACGTCACATCTCTTCCAAGACTTCTTATATACATGGGACCGGGATGTGTGTGAGGTGTTGTTTAAAATGGGACGAGTTAACCCCGCCTCCCAGACTTTTTTGGGAACATGGGGTTACGATACCGTAAGAAAAGAGCCTCAAGAAGTTTCCTTCACCTCCCAAACTTCTGACCCATTTATCTAGGATATTATGTGATATGGTGTCTAAGAAGGAAACCGGATAAGGTTAGCCCCGCCTCCGAGACTTTTTGGAGTAATGTGTCTTACGGTGTCATGATTCCACAATGGTGTGCTTTATCCCCACCTCCAAGACGTCTTAGACCTGTGTCTACGATAGCGTGCCATGTGGTGGGTAAAAGAGGAGTCAGAACAAGTTCTCCACCTCCCGTATTATTTGGGCACATTGGTCTGGAAAAGGAAGCCAGAAAAAGTAAGCCGACCTCCTAGAATCCTTAGATACATGGTTCTAGAATACCGTGTCATGTGATGTCTAAGGAGGAAGCCAGAAGAAGTGAGCCCCATCTCCAAGACTTCTTACACCCAGAGTTTTAGACATGTCTAAAAATTGTCTTGTGGTGTCTAAGACGGGAGCCAAAATGTTAATATCTCCTTCTCACCGATTTCTTAGAGAGGGGTGTCATGTTGCATCTCAGAAGGGAGCCACCTCCTAGACCTTTTACATACGTGTCTTGGGTAGTGTCATGTGATGTCTAAGAAGAATGCCAGAAGACATTACCCTACCCCTAGTTGCCTTAGATACATGAGTCTAGAAAAGACATAAGAGGCTCCATCCATATGGATCTTGGTTGTAGTGTCATGTGGTGTCAGGGCCGGCTCCAGGTTTTTATGGGTCCTTGGGCGACAGAGCCTCAGTGGGCCCCCTTGTAAAGGAGGCGGGGGAGTCGAGACACCGTGCATCGCAGATGAAGTGAGTGACGTCACGCAGGAGTGTGGCGTCACCAACGCTCTGCGCGCCGTGGCAAATTTGGCTGCACCCACTTTTATGTTGACTCCGCCCATTCTCATTTATTTATCATGTGCTCCCACACAGTATAATCCTCCTACAGTCACCCGTAAATTATATGCCCCCCCTTCATCTCTCCCCTAGTTTCATATACACCCTTCCTCTGCCCCAGTTTCATGTCCCCCCTCCATCTCTGTCCCCAGTTTCATCACGTTCTCCCCCTTCATCTGCCCACAGTTTCATGTCCCCCATCTCTCCCCCAGTGTCATGCCGTTCCCCCCCTCCCCTTCATTTGCCCCCCCCCCCAGTTTCATTGGGCCCCCTCCATCTCTGTCCCCAGTTTCATGCCGTTCTCTCCCCACCCCCCTTCATCTTCCCCAGTGTCATGCCATTCGCCCCCTCCCCTTCATTTGCCCCCCCATCTCTGTCCCCAGTTTCATGCTGTTCTCTCCCCACCCCCTTCATCTGCCCCAGTGTCATGCCGTTCCCCCCGCCCCCTTCATTTGCCCCCCAGTTTCATGGGCCCCCTTCATTATGTTCCACCTTAATATTTAATACAAAACAAACACTGGCACTCACCTTCCATCGCTCCCCCGACGCTCCTCTCTCTCTCACTCCATTCACACAGGCGATTAAAGCAGGAGCTGTGAGCTCAGCTCCTGCTTTAAAGCTGCGGCACGGCTTGCGTGTGTAGGCGCGATGTGATGACGTGAGGACAGCTCCTGCTTTAATCGCCTATGTATTCAGCTCATCGGCGTCTGAAATCGGGACAGGCAAGTGCTGGGGCGGGCAAGTGCCGGGGGGCCCCCAGAGGCTCTGTGGGCCCCGACACTTGCCCGACTATGCCATGCACTGACGCCGGCCCTGTGTGGTGTCTAAGGAGGGAGGCAGAAGAACTTAGCTGCATCTCCTTCATAGGCTTCTTAGATACATGGCTCTGGAATACCGTGCCATGTGATGTCTAAGAAAGAAGTGAGCCTTATCTCTCAGGCTTCTTAGATATCTGGTGCTAGGATAGTGCCATGTGGTGTCTAAAAAGAGAGCCATAAGAAGTTAGCTCCGCCTCCTACACTTCTTACATATATTGGTCTAAGATGGTGTGTCAGGGAGAGTCTACAAAGAGAGCCAGAAGAAGCTAGCCTCGAATCCTAGACTTCTTAGACATGTGCAAGTTACACCACCAACTTGGGGTCTTATGTACATGGGTCTATAATATCGTGTCATGTGATGTCAGGGGTCAGACATTAGCCCCTCCTCCCAGACTCCTTAGACATGGATCTATGGTGTAGGGTACACTACGCACCAGCTATACCGCACCATCCCTATAGATTCTGCACCCGACAGATCGATTCTAACACCCAGGGAGAGAGCTGGAATTTCAGACGACGTGAAGTCATTACCCGGTGAGGAAGGACATGACTCAATATTATTGAAGTGATGGGAGATTCCGGCACGTTCTCCCTCCCCCTCCCCGGGCTCCGTCACTTTGGCTCATCTTCAGACTCTCTGGTTGTTCGGTCGTCTCACGTCTCCGGCTCTGCTATAATTGTTTGTTCATGCGATGGATCACACTTGTCTCGGCTATTGACCTGTCCGCTCATTGACTCCACAACATCTCCTCGTGTTCCTCGCCATGACTGCCGCTCCGCTCGTGTCTTTATTATAATCCAAACAAATTGTCCATTATTAATCCCACATGACTCCTTTACGGGCCGCAGACTGACACTGACCTCTAGGTAGATGTGACATATGCTTTATCTTCGGAGGGGGGGTATCGGAGTCCCGGGATGGGGTCAGAAGGTTCTCCATTATTCTGCTATTTGGATGTGCAGACTAGGGTTGAGCGATCGGGATCGGCTGGAAAATAATCGGTAATTGGATTTTGAAATCTCAAGATCAGCTTAACCCCACCGTCAGCGCCGCACCTCCCATGAGGCGACCTGAAGTGACCACTTCAGGCGGCGCTATGCCGGGCCCCTGGGGGGGGGGGGCGGCATTTTTGCTGACCTAAGCCAGTCCAGGACAAGCTGTCCTGGACTCGCTTAGGGTCACCATCACTGAGCGGTGGATTGGGGAGGCCGCCGGAGGAGGGGGCGGAGCCGAGCAGGGGTGGGGTGGCTGGTGCTCGCAGAGGGGGCAGGGCTGAGTGAGGGGGCCCCGCCCCCGCTCAGCCCCGCCCCCGCTCAGCCCCGCCCCCCGCTGCGAGGATGCCCCGCCCGCTCGGCTCCACCCCCTCCCCCAGGGGGGGGGCAGCTTTCTGACGTCTGCCTCAGGCGGCAGAAACAAATGGTTCACCCCTGCCCACCGTATATATAATATACAATTAGGGTTAAGCAATCGGGTCCCGATTGGTGATGGAGCAGATTTCATGATCGCGATCGGCTGGAAGATGATCGGAATTCGGATTTTAAAATCCATCCTGAAATCTCAACCCTAGTGCAGACCCATAGTGTATACCTATATATATATATATATATATATATATATATATATATATATATATATATATATATACCAGTACTGACCCATAATACATGGCAGGGGTTATATCTGATGGAGGAGATGGTGACCCTCGGGTCAGCGCTCCCCTCCCCTGATATATACTGGGCCGTAAAGGTGACATCTTCTTCTGTGCCGCGGGGTTTCGCACATTGTCATACAGTATTTGCTCATATTAGGACTGTTTGTATAAGGTTTGTGACTCCTAAAAACATTATATAATAATCGGATAATACCATCAGATTTGTCTGCTGACCCAGAACGGGAGCTAGAATGGTATGGCCCTACCGTGCAGGAAAGGTGAGATCTCCAACATTGTGCTGTGCCGCGGGGTTTTGCACATTGTCATACAGTATCTGCTCATATTATTTTATAAGATCTGCAATTCCAAGAAAGCATTATATAACGGTAATAGGATAATGCAATGAGATTCGGCTCTTCTCACCCAGGGGTCAGTATGACCCAGTAAGTCTCCTTACCCGTGCTGGAAATCACCAAACTTGTGCCGTATAATTTTGCACATTCCCCCACAGTATTTGCACATATTAGAGTTATTTGATAAGGTTTTGGTTTTTAAGAACATTATATAAAAATAGGGTAATACTATCAGATTTATCCGTGCTCCCCCAGAATGGTGAGAATTATGGTATGGCCCATTAGGTGTAGTTAGACATTATATATGTGATCATCTTCTCTATGGATGGTGTGTGCTATCCGCTGATATATGTGACCTGCACAGATACATTGTAACAAACTATAAAAAATAGACCATGCAGCTAAAGCTGTGCAGTAATAGAGTGGAGATGGAGTGTAAAGCATGATGGAGAAAGCTGGGATTTGGTCATGCCAACTTGTAATATGTTGCTCCAGATAATATTATAGAGGTCTGGGCCAATAGGGGTTAACGCACCGACTCCGAGACGATGCTGCTGCAGCTCCTTATTTCATGGATTCTTGTCCACCCACAGGGGGCGATCAATGTGACGCCGTTCAGTGTCTTGTCCATATTACTGGCTATTAGCGCATGGCGCCTGCCACCAGCTCCTGCACTGATCAGTCTCTGACATAATCCCTATTACTGGCTATTAGCGCATGGCGCCTGCCACCAGCTCCTGCACTGATCAGTCTCTGACATAATCCCTATTACTGGCTATTAGGACATGGCGCCTGCCACCAGCTCCTGCACCGATCAGTCTCTGACATAATCCCTATTACTGGCTATTAGGACATGGCGCCTGCCACCAGCTCCTGCACTGATCAGTCTCTGACATAATCTCTATTACTGGCTATTAGCACATGGCGCCTGCCACCAGCTCCTGCACTGATCAGTCTCTGACATAATCCCTATTACTGGCTATTAGGACATGGCGCCTGCCACCAGCTCCTGCACTGATCAGTCTCTGACATAATCCCTATTACTGGCTATTAGGACATGGCGCCTGCCACCAGCTCCTGCACTGATCAGTCTCTGACATAATCCCTATTACTGGCTATTAGCGCATGGCGCCTGCCACCAGCTCCTGCACTGATCAGTCTCTGACATAATCCCTATTACTGGCTATTAGCGCATGGCGCCTGCCACCAGCTCCTGCACTGATCAGTCTCTGACATAATCCCTATTACTGGCTATTAGCGCATGGCGCCTGCCACCAGCTCCTGCACTGATCAGTCTCTGACATAATCCCTATTACTGGCTATTAGGACATGGCGCCTGCCACCAGCTCCTGCACCGATCAGTCTCTGACATAATCCCTATTACTGGCTATTAGCGCATGGCGCCTGCCACCAGCTCCTGCACTGATCAGTCTCTGACATAATCCCTATTACTGGCTATTAGTACATGGCACCTGCCACCAGCTCCTGCACCGATCAGTCTCTGACATAATCCCTATTACTGGCTATTAGTGCATGGCGCCTGCCACCAGCTCCTGCACCGATCAGTCTCTGACATCCCTATTACTGGCTATTAGGACATGGCGCCTGCCACCAGCTCCTGCACTGATCAGTCTCTGACATAATCTCTATTACTGGCTATTAGCACATGGCGCCTGCCACCAGCTCCTGCACTGATCAGTCTCTGACATAATCCCTATTACTGGCTATTAGGACATGGCGCCTGCCACCAGCTCCTGCACTGATCAGTCTCTGACATAATCCCTATTACTGGCTATTAGGACATGGCGCCTGCCACCAGCTCCTGCACTGATCAGTCTCTGACATAATCCCTATTACTGGCTATTAGGACATGGCGCCTGCCACCAGCTCCTGCACTGATCAGTCTCTGACATAATCCCTATTACTGGCTATTTATACATGGCGCCTGCCACCAGCTCCTGCACTGATCAGTCTCTGACATAATCCCTATTACTGGCTATTTGTACATGGCGCCTGCCACCAGCTCCTGCACTGATCAGTCTCTGACATAATCCCTATTACTGGCTATTAGGACATGGCGCCTGCCACCAGCTCCTGCACTGATCAGTCTCTGACATAATCCCTATTACTGGCTATTAGGACATGGCGCCTGTCACCAGCTCCTGCACCGATCAGTCTCTGACATAATCCCTATTACTGGCTATTTGTACATGGCGCCTGCCACCAGCTCCTGCACTGATCAGTCTCTGACATAATCCCTATTACTGGCTATTAGGACATGGCGCCTGCCACCAGCTCCTGCACTGATCAGTCTCTGACATAATCCCTATTACTGGCTATTAGCGCATGGCGCCTGCCACCAGCTCCTGCACCGATCAGTCTCTGACATAATCCCTATTACTGGCTATTAGTACATGGCGCCTGCCACCAGCTCCTGCACTGATCAGTCTCTGACATAATCCCTATTACTGGCTATTAGGACATGGCGCCTGCCACCAGCTCCTGCACTGATCAGTCTCTGACATAATCCCTATTACTGGCTATTAGTACATGGCGCCTGCCACCAGCTCCTGCACTGATCAGTCTCTGACATAATCCCTATTACTGGCTATTAGTACATGGCGCCTGCCACCAGCTCCTGCACTGATCAGTCTCTGACATCCCTATTACTGGCTATTAGGACATGGCGCCTGCCACCAGCTCCTGCACTGATCAGTCTCTGACATAATCCCTATTACTGGCTATTAGGACATGGCGCCTGCCACAAGCTCCTGCACCGATCAGTCTCTGACATAATCCCTATTACCGGCTATTAGGACATGGCGCCTGCCACCAGCTCCTGCACTGATCAGTCTCTGACATAATCCCTATTACTGGCTATTAGGACATGGCGCCTGCCACCAGCTCCTGCACTGATCAGTCTCTGACATAATCCCTATTACTGGCTATTAGCGCATGGCGCCTGCCACCAGCTCCTGCACCGATCAGTCTCTGACATAATCCCTATTACTGGCTATTAGTACATGGCGCCTGCCACCAGCTCCTGCACTGATCAGTCTCTGACATAATCCCTATTACTGGCTATTAGGACATGGCGCCTGCCACCAGCTCCTGCACTGATCAGCCTCTGACATAATCCCTATTACTGGCTATTAGTACATGGCGCCTGCCACCAGCTCCTGCACTGATCAGTCTCTGACATAATCCCTATTACTGGCTATTAGTACATGGCGCCTGCCACCAGCTCCTGCACTGATCAGTCTCTGACATCCCTATTACTGGCTATTAGGACATGGCGCCTGCCACCAGCTCCTGCACTGATCAGTCTCTGACATAATCCCTATTACTGGCTATTAGGACATGGCGCCTGCCACAAGCTCCTGCACCGATCAGTCTCTGACATAATCCCTATTACCGGCTATTAGGACATGGCGCCTGCCACCAGCTCCTGCACTGATCAGTCTCTGACATAATCCCTATTACTGGCTATTAGGACATGGCGCCTGCCACCAGCTCCTGCACTGATCAGTCTCTGACATAATCCCTATTACTGGCTATTAGTGCATGGCGCCTGCCACCAGCTCCTGCACCGATCAGTCTCTGACATAATCCCTATTACTGGCTATTAGCGCATGGCGCCTGCCACCAGCTCCTGCACCGATCAGTCTCTGACATCCCTATTACTGGCTATTAGGACATGGCGCCTGCCACCAGCTCCTGCACTGATCAGTCTCTGACATAATCTCTATTACTGGCTATTAGCACATGGCGCCTGCCACCAGCTCCTGCACTGATCAGTCTCTGACATAATCCCTATTACTGGCTATTAGGACATGGCGCCTGCCACCAGCTCCTGCACTGATCAGTCTCTGACATAATCCCTATTACTGGCTATTAGGACATGGCGCCTGCCACCAGCTCCTGCACTGATCAGTCTCTGACATAATCCCTATTACTGGCTATTAGGACATGGCGCCTGCCACCAGCTCCTGCACTGATCAGTCTCTGACATAATCCCTATTACTGGCTATTTGTACATGGCGCCTGCCACCAGCTCCTGCACTGATCAGTCTCTGACATAATCCCTATTACTGGCTATTAGGACATGGCGCCTGCCACCAGCTCCTGCACTGATCAGTCTCTGACATAATCCCTATTACTGGCTATTAGTGCATGGCGCCTGCCACCAGCTCCTGCACCGATCAGTCTCTGACATAATCCCTATTACTGGCTATTAGCGCATGGCGCCTGCCACCAGCTCCTGCACCGATCAGTCTCTGACATCCCTATTACTGGCTATTAGGACATGGCGCCTGCCACCAGCTCCTGCACTGATCAGTCTCTGACATAATCTCTATTACTGGCTATTAGCACATGGCGCCTGCCACCAGCTCCTGCACTGATCAGTCTCTGACATAATCCCTATTACTGGCTATTAGGACATGGCGCCTGCCACCAGCTCCTGCACTGATCAGTCTCTGACATAATCCCTATTACTGGCTATTAGGACATGGCGCCTGCCACCAGCTCCTGCACTGATCAGTCTCTGACATAATCCCTATTACTGGCTATTAGGACATGGCGCCTGCCACCAGCTCCTGCACTGATCAGTCTCTGACATAATCCCTATTACTGGCTATTTGTACATGGCGCCTGCCACCAGCTCCTGCACTGATCAGTCTCTGACATAATCCCTATTACTGGCTATTTGTACATGGCGCCTGCCACCAGCTCCTGCACTGATCAGTCTCTGACATAATCCCTATTACTGGCTATTAGGACATGGCGCCTGCCACCAGCTCCTGCACTGATCAGTCTCTGACATAATCCCTATTACTGGCTATTAGTGCATGGCGCCTGCCACCAGCTCCTGCACCGATCAGTCTCTGACATAATCCCTATTACTGGCTATTAGCGCATGGCGCCTGCCACCAGCTCCTGCACCGATCAGTCTCTGACATCCCTATTACTGGCTATTAGGACATGGCGCCTGCCACCAGCTCCTGCACTGATCAGTCTCTGACATAATCTCTATTACTGGCTATTAGCACATGGCGCCTGCCACCAGCTCCTGCACTGATCAGTCTCTGACATAATCCCTATTACTGGCTATTAGGACATGGCGCCTGCCACCAGCTCCTGCACTGATCAGTCTCTGACATAATCCCTATTACTGGCTATTAGGACATGGCGCCTGCCACCAGCTCCTGCACTGATCAGTCTCTGACATAATCCCTATTACTGGCTATTAGGACATGGCGCCTGCCACCAGCTCCTGCACTGATCAGTCTCTGACATAATCCCTATTACTGGCTATTTGTACATGGCGCCTGCCACCAGCTCCTGCACTGATCAGTCTCTGACATAATCCCTATTACTGGCTATTTGTACATGGCGCCTGCCACCAGCTCCTGCACTGATCAGTCTCTGACATAATCCCTATTACTGGCTATTAGGACATGGCGCCTGCCACCAGCTCCTGCACTGATCAGTCTCTGACATAATCCCTATTACTGGCTATTAGCGCATGGCGCCTGCCACCAGCTCCTGCACCGATCAGTCTCTGACATAATCCCTATTACTGGCTATTAGTACATGGCGCCTGCCACCAGCTCCTGCACTGATCAGTCTCTGACATAATCCCTATTACTGGCTATTAGGACATGGCGCCTGCCACCAGCTCCTGCACTGATCAGTCTCTGACATAATCCCTATTACTGGCTATTAGTACATGGCGCCTGCCACCAGCTCCTGCACTGATCAGTCTCTGACATCCCTATTACTGGCTATTAGGACATGGCGCCTGCCACCAGCTCCTGCACTGATCAGTCTCTGACATAATCCCTATTACTGGCTATTAGGACATGGCGCCTGCCACCAGCTCCTGCACCGATCAGTCTCTGACATAATCCCTATTACTGGCTATTAGCGCATGGCGCCTGCCACCAGCTCCTGCACCGATCAGTCTCTGACATCCCTATTACTGGCTATTAGGACATGGCGCCTGCCACCAGCTCCTGCACTGATCAGTCTCTGACATAATCTCTATTACTGGCTATTAGCACATGGCGCCTGCCACCAGCTCCTGCACTGATCAGTCTCTGACATAATCCCTATTACTGGCTATTAGGACATGGCGCCTGCCACCAGCTCCTGCACTGATCAGTCTCTGACATAATCCCTATTACTGGCTATTAGGACATGGCGCCTGCCACCAGCTCCTGCACTGATCAGTCTCTGACATAATCCCTATTACTGGCTATTAGGACATGGCGCCTGCCACCAGCTCCTGCACTGATCAGTCTCTGACATAATCCCTATTACTGGCTATTTGTACATGGCGCCTGCCACCAGCTCCTGCACTGATCAGTCTCTGACATAATCCCTATTACTGGCTATTTGTACATGGCGCCTGCCACCGGCTCCTGCACTGATCAGTCTCTGACATAATCCCTATTACTGGCTATTAGGACATGGCGCCTGCCACCAGCTCCTGCACTGATCAGTCTCTGACATAATCCCTATTACTGGCTATTAGCGCATGGCGCCTGCCACCAGCTCCTGCACCGATCAGTCTCTGACATAATCCCTATTACTGGCTATTAGTACATGGCGCCTGCCACCAGCTCCTGCACTGATCAGTCTCTGACATAATCCCTATTACTGGCTATTAGGACATGGCGCCTGCCACCAGCTCCTGCACTGATCAGTCTCTGACATAATCCCTATTACTGGCTATTAGTACATGGCGCCTGCCACCAGCTCCTGCACTGATCAGTCTCTGACATCCCTATTACTGGCTATTAGGACATGGCGCCTGCCACCAGCTCCTGCACTGATCAGTCTCTGACATAATCCCTATTACTGGCTATTAGGACATGGCGCCTGCCACAAGCTCCTGCACCGATCAGTCTCTGACATAATCCCTATTACTGGCTATTAGTACATGGCGCCTGCCACCAGCTCCTGCACTGATCAGTCTCTGACATAATCCCTATTACTGGCTATTAGGACATGGCGCCTGCCACCAGCTCCTGCACTGATCAGTCTCTGACATAATCCCTATTACTGGCTATTAGGACATGGCGCCTGCCACCAGCTCCTGCACTGATCAGTCTCTGACATAATCCCTATTACTGGCTATTAGTACATGGCGCCTGCCACCAGCTCCTGCACTGATCAGTCTCTGACATAATCCCTATTACTGGCTATTAGTACATGGCGCCTGCCACCAGCTCCTGCACCGATCAGTCTCTGACATAATCCCTATTACTGGCTATTAGCGCATGGCGCCTGCCACCAGCTCCTGCACTGATCAGTCTCTGACATAATCCCTATTACTGGCTATTAGGACATGGCGCCTGCCACCAGCTCCTGCACTGATCAGTCTCTGACATAATCCCTATTACTGGCTATTAGTACATGGCGCCTGCCACAAGCTCCTGCACCGATCAGTCCCCGACTGCCTGTGCCGTAAAAATAATTGTTGGCCATGGTCATGTCATCCTAGTGAGGAGCGCTGACAGCCGGTAACCTATGGAGGACACTGCACACTCCTCGTACAGTTTCTTAGGGAAACATCTGACAAATCTTATGGACATGTCTACGGCGCCGGTAATGAGCGCCTGCCACCGCCTCTTATATTTCAGTCCATTGCAAGACTCTGATCAGTTCTCCCCTCCTGCCCCTCCCCCGACAACTTTAGTAACATTTTATAATCTATCCCTTTCATTCAGTTTTGTTAAGTTATATAATTTGTCTGCCTTCTGTCACCACTAGGGGGAGCTAAACTCAATAGGTGTATACTCTGCTTCTGTATACTGTGATCGCCCCCTGGTGGCAGCTATAAGATATAGCCATAGTAATCATTTTTCTCTTCTCTTTAGGTCTGTCCTTTTACTCCCGAGTCCTGGAGAACTGTGAAGATGAGGCGCGGTTTGATGAGGTAAGAGGCGCAGGGATGGATGACGTCCGGGGTCATGTGACTACATTCTGTGTCGATTCTACAGGCGCTGAATTTTGTTTTATACTCCAGTCACATCCAGAGCTGCATCAAACCCAAAATGTGACGCCCTGGTGACAGGTCTGTAACGTCGGGGCCCTCACACCGTGTCCCTCTATTGATATCTGCGTTGTACGTGCCTTGTAATCCACTCAGGGATCAATAGTTATAAGCAACGGAGAGCGTCCATTCCCCGAAACAACTTGTATGGCTTTGTCAATGTCTTAATGACATCGTAACACGACACGTTGGCACGAAGCGCTGACACCGGACTTATGTACAAGAGATATTATAGACTGGGACGAGGGGTGTGACTAAAGGCTTGCGGACTGGGGTGCAAAAGCTCATCTGGGGCCCCCTGTGCTCAGGACCATCAGCCGCGTCCCGTCCGGGGATATTAAAATGAGTAAGAGTTTCAGTGTCATGCTGCTTTTCACCTGTAGAGGCGCTGTAGGTAAGAGGAGCACCTGATATTGTGTTCTTTAGCAAGCTACAGCATATCCAGGGCTGTCTAAGGAACTACAGACCATGTGACCTGCTTATGGTCAGGACACCCTTGGAGTATAAGGTACAGGGTGGGATTTATTTTGCAACTTAATTACAAGTCAGAATAGCTAAATCTCAATGTGATTCTCTGTACCCAATGCTTTACACTGCAGCTCAGCTCCATCACAAACAGGACTGGCAACTCCAACGTAACTATAACTGAAAGTCTTTAAACCACTTGTATGTTATCAGAGGATAAAGAATTTTGCCTGTCCCCCAAGCTTTACACTGCCGCTCTGCTTCTTCGGTCTGACGCCTGTGTGTCAGCACAAGCTCAGCATCTGGGACGTAGCTAGCAAAGACTGGACCCCATAACAAAATTTTGACTAGGGGACCCAACCCACCCCCACATGTAATAGCACCACCTTTCTGGGTCCCCACATGGTATAAAGCGACATTGACACACAGTATTATGTCCCATAGTGGCCCCTGCACACAGTATTATCCCCCATAGTGGCCCCTGCACACAGTATTATCCCCCATAGTGGCCCCTGCACACAGTATTATGTCCCATAGTGGCCCCTGCACACAGTATTATCCCCCATAGTGGCCCCTGCACACAGTATTATGTCCCATAGTGGCCCCTGCACACAGTATTATCCCCCATAGTGGCCCCTGCACACAGTATTATGTCCCATAGTGGCCCCTGCACACAGTATTATGTCCCATAGTGGCCCCTGCACACAGTATTATGTCCCATAGTGGCCCCTGCACACAGTATTATGTCCCATAGTGGCCCCTGCACACAGTATTATGTCCCATAGTGGCCCCTGCACACAGTATAATGTCCCATAGTGGCCCCTGCACACAGTATAATGTCCCATAGTGGCCCCTGCACACAGTATTCTCCCCCATAGTGGCCCCTGCACACAGTATTATGTCCCATAGTGGCCCCTGCACACAGTATTATTCCCCATAGTGGCCCCTGCACACAGTATTATCCCCCATTGTGGCCCCTGCACACAGTATTATCCCCCATAGTGGCCCCTGCACACAGTATTATCCCCCATAGTGGCCCCTGCACACAGTATTATGTCCCATAGTGGCCCCTGCACACAGTATTATCCCCCATAGTGGCCCCTGCACACAGTATTATGTCCCATAGTGGCCCCTGCACACAGTATTATCCCCCATAGTGGCCCCTGCACACAGTATTATGTCCCATAGTGGCCCCTGCACACAGTATTATTCCCCATAGTGGCCCCTGCACACAGTATTATGTCCCATAGTGGCCCCTGCACACAGTATTATCCCCCATAGTGGCCCCTGCACACACTATTATGTCCCATAGTGGCCCCTGCACACAGTATTATGTCCCATAGTGGCCCCTGCACACAGTATTATCCCCCATAGTGGCCCCTGCACACAGTATTATGTCCCATAGTGGCCCCTGCACACAGTATTATGTCCCATAGTGGCCCCTGCACACAGTATTATCCCCCATAGTGGCCCCTGCACACAGTATTATGTCCCATAGTGGCCCCTGCACACAGTATTATTCCCCATAGTGGCCCCTGCACACAGTATTATGTCCCATAGTGGCCCCTGCACACAGTATTATGTCCCATAGTGGCCCCTGCACACAGTATTATCCCCCATAGTGGCCCCTGCACACACTATTATGTCCCATAGTGGCCCCTGCACACAGTATTCTCCCCCATAGTGGCCCCTGCACACAGTATTCTCCCCCATAGTGGCCCCTGCACACAGTATTCTCCCCCATAGTGGCCCCTGCACACAGTATTATGTCCCATAGTGGCCCCTGCACACAGTATTATTCCCCATAGTGGCCCCTGCACACAGTATTATCCCCCATTGTGGCCCCTGCACACAGTATTATTCCCCATAGTGGCCCCTGCACACAGTATTATCCCCCATAGTGGCCCCTGCACACAGTATTATCCCCCATAGTGGCCCCTGCACACAGTATTATCCCCCATAGTGGCCCCTGCACACAGTATTATGTCCCATAGTGGCCCCTGCACACAGTATTATCCCCCATAGTGGCCCCTGCACACAGTATTATGCCCCATAGTGGCCCCTGCACACAGTATTATTCCCCATAGTGGCCCCTGCACACAGTATTATGTCCCATAGTGGCCCCTGCACACAGTATTATTCCCCATAGTGGCCCCTGCACACACTATTATGTCCCATAGTGGCCCCTGCACACAGTATTATGTCCCATAGTGGCCCCTGCACACACTATTATGTCCCATAGTGGCCCCTGCACACAGTATTATGCCCCATAGTGGCCCCTGCACACAGTATTATGCCCCATAGTGGCCCCTGCACACAGTATTATGTCCCATAGTGGCCCCTGCACACAGTATTATCCCCCATAGTGGCCCCTGCACACAGTATTATGTCCCATAGTGGCCCCTGCACACAGTATTATGTCCCATAGTGGCCCCTGCACACAGTATTATGTCCCATAGTGGCCCCTGCACACAGTATTATGTCCCATAGTGGCCCCTACACACAGTATTATCCCCCATAGTGGCCCCTGCACACAGTATTATCCCCCATAGTGGTCCCTGCACACAGTATTATGGCCCATAGTGGCCCCTGCACACAGTATTATCCCCCATAGTGGCCCCTGCACACAGTATTATGTCCCATAGTGGCCCCTGCACACAGTATTATCCCCCATAGTGGCCCCTGCACACAGTATTATTCCCCATAGTGGCCCCTGCACACAGTATTATGTCCCATAGTGGCCCCTGCACACAGTATTATTCCCCATAGTGGCCCCTGCACACACTATTATGTCCCATAGTGGCCCCTGCACACAGTATTATGTCCCATAGTGGCCCCTGCACACACTATTATGTCCCATAGTGGCCCCTGCACACAGTATTATGCCCCATAGTGGCCCCTGCACACAGTATTATGCCCCATAGTGGCCCCTGCACACAGTATTATGTCCCATAGTGGCCCCTGCACACAGTATTATCCCCCATAGTGGCCCCTGCACACAGTATTATGTCCCATAGTGGCCCCTGCACACAGTATTATTCCCCATAGTGGCCCCTGCACACAGTATTATGTCCCATAGTGGCCCCTGCACACAGTATTATCCCCCATAGTGGCCCCTGCACACACTATTATGTCCCATAGTGGCCCCTGCACACAGTATTATGTCCCATAGTGGCCCCTGCACACAGTATTATCCCCCATAGTGGCCCCTGCACACAGTATTATGTCCCATAGTGGCCCCTGCACACAGTATTATGTCCCATAGTGGCCCCTGCACACAGTATTATCCCCCATAGTGGCCCCTGCACACAGTATTATGTCCCATAGTGGCCCCTGCACACAGTATTATTCCCCATAGTGGCCCCTGCACACAGTATTATGTCCCATAGTGGCCCCTGCACACAGTATTATGTCCCATAGTGGCCCCTGCACACAGTATTATCCCCCATAGTGGCCCCTGCACACACTATTATGTCCCATAGTGGCCC
The DNA here is from genome assembly GCF_031893055.1 of Leptodactylus fuscus. Lineage (NCBI taxonomy): Eukaryota > Metazoa > Chordata > Amphibia > Anura > Leptodactylidae > Leptodactylus > Leptodactylus fuscus. The sequence goes on from NC_134267.1 coordinate 239,404,949, forward strand.
CTGCACACAGTATTCTCCCCCATAGTGGCCCCTGCACACAGTATTCTCCCCCATAGTGGCCCCTGCACACAGTATTCTCCCCCATAGTGGCCCCTGCACACAGTATTATGTCCCATAGTGGCCCCTGCACACAGTATTATTCCCCATAGTGGCCCCTGCACACAGTATTATCCCCCATTGTGGCCCCTGCACACAGTATTATTCCCCATAGTGGCCCCTGCACACAGTATTATCCCCCATAGTGGCCCCTGCACACAGTATTATCCCCCATAGTGGCCCCTGCACACAGTATTATCCCCCATAGTGGCCCCTGCACACAGTATTATGTCCCATAGTGGCCCCTGCACACAGTATTATCCCCCATAGTGGCCCCTGCACACAGTATTATGCCCCATAGTGGCCCCTGCACACAGTATTATTCCCCATAGTGGCCCCTGCACACAGTATTATGTCCCATAGTGGCCCCTGCACACAGTATTATTCCCCATAGTGGCCCCTGCACACACTATTATGTCCCATAGTGGCCCCTGCACACAGTATTATGTCCCATAGTGGCCCCTGCACACACTATTATGTCCCATAGTGGCCCCTGCACACAGTATTATGCCCCATAGTGGCCCCTGCACACAGTATTATGCCCCATAGTGGCCCCTGCACACAGTATTATGTCCCATAGTGGCCCCTGCACACAGTATTATCCCCCATAGTGGCCCCTGCACACAGTATTATGTCCCATAGTGGCCCCTGCACACAGTATTATGTCCCATAGTGGCCCCTGCACACAGTATTATGTCCCATAGTGGCCCCTGCACACAGTATTATGTCCCATAGTGGCCCCTACACACAGTATTATCCCCCATAGTGGCCCCTGCACACAGTATTATCCCCCATAGTGGTCCCTGCACACAGTATTATGGCCCATAGTGGCCCCTGCACACAGTATAATGTCCCATAGTGGCCCCTGCACACAGTATTATGTCCCATAGTGGCCCCTGCACACAGTATTATGTCCCATAGTGGCCCCTACACACAGTATTATCCCCCATAGTGGCCCCTGCACACAGTATTATCCCCCATAGTGGTCCCTGCACACAGTATTATGGCCCATAGTGGCCCCTGCACACAGTATAATGTCCCATAGTGGCCCCTGCACACAGTATTATGTCCCATAGTGGCCCCTGCACACAGTATTATGTCCCATAGTGGCCCCTGCACACAGTATGATCCCCCATAGTGGCCCCTGCACACAGTATGATCCCCCATAGTGGCCCCTGCACACAGTATTCTCCCCCATAGTGGCCCCTGCACACAATATTATGTCCCATAGTGGCCCCTGCACACAGTATTATCCCCCATAGTGGCCCCTGCACACACTATTATGTCCCATAGTGGCCCCTGCACACAGTATTATGTCCCATAGTGGCCCCTGCACACAGTATTATGTCCCATAGTGGCCCCTGCACACAGTATTATCCCCCATAGTGGCCCCTGCACACAGTATTATGTCCCATAGTGGCCCCTGCACACAGTATTATCCCCCATAGTGGCCCCTGCACACAGTATTATGTCCCATAGTGGCCCCTGCACACAGTATTATGTCCCATAGTGGCCCCTACACACAGTATTATCCCCCATAGTGGCCCCTGCACACAGTATTATCCCCCATAGTGGTCCCTGCACACAGTATTATGGCCCATAGTGGCCCCTGCACACAGTATAATGTCCCATAGTGGCCCCTGCACACAGTATTATGTCCCATAGTGGCCCCTGCACACAGTATTATGTCCCATAGTGGCCCCTGCACACAGTATTATGTCCCATAGTGGCCCCTGCACACAGTATGATCCCCCATAGTGGCCCCTGCACACAGTATGATCCCCCATAGTGGCCCCTGCACACAGTATTCTCCCCCATAGTGGCCCCTGCACACAGTATTATGTCCCATAGTGGCCCCTGCACACAGTATTATCCCCCATAGTGGCCCCTGCACACAGTATTATCCCCCATAGTGGCCCCTGCACACAGTATTATCCCCCATAGTGGCCCCTGCACACAGTATTATGTCCCATAGTGGCCCCTGCACACAGTATTATGTCCCATAGTGGCCCCTGCACACAGTATTATGCCCCATAGTGGCCCCTGCACACAGTATTATGCCCCATAGTGGCCCCTGCACACAGTATTATCCCCCATAGTGTCCCCTGCACACAGTATTATCCCCCATAGTGGCCCCTGCACACAGTATTATCCCCCATAGTGGTCCCTGCACACAGTATTATGGCCCATAGTGGCCCCTGCACACAGTATAATGTCCCATAGTGACCCCTGCGCACAGTATTATGTCCCATAGTGGCCCCTGCACACAGTATTATGTCCCTTAGTGGCCCCTGCACACAGTATTATGTCCCATAGTGGCCCCTGCACACAGTATTATGTCCCCATAGTGGCCCCTGCACACAGTATTATCCCCCATAGTGGCCCCTGCTCACAGTATTATACCCCATAGTGGCCCCTGCACACAGTATTATACCCCATAGTGGCCCCTGCACACAGTATTATCCCCCATAGTGGCCCCTGCACACAGTATTATGCCCCATAGTGGCCCCTGCACACAGTATTATCCCCCATAGTGGCCCCTGCACACAGTATTATCCCCCATAGTGGCCCCTGCACACAGTATTATGTCCCATAGTGGCCCCTGCACACAGTATTATGTCCCATAGTGGCCCCTGCACACAGTATTATCCCCCATAGTGGCCCCTGCACACAGTATTATGCCCCATAGTGGCCCCTGCACACAGTATTATCCCCCATAGTGGCCCCTGCACACAGTATTATGCCCCATAGTGGCCCCTGTACACAGTATTATGCCCCATAGTGACCCCTGCACACAGTATTATGCCCCATAGTGGCCCCTGCACACAGTATTATGCCCCATAGTGGCCCCTGTACACAGTATTATGCCCCATAGTGGCCCCTGTACACAGTATTATCCCCCATAGTGGCCCCTGCACACAGTATTATGTCCCATAGTGACCCCTGCACACAGTATTATGTCCCATAGTGGCCCCTGCACACAGTATTATGTCCTATAGTGGCCCCTGCACACAGTATTATGTCCCATAGTGGCCCCTGCACAAAATATTATACTCTTGGGTTCCCCCTCCTGGGCTTCTGATCATTATACTTTGGAGTTTGAAAAGATCCACCAGTATATTAAAGGCGATTTCAGTTCTTGGTCCTAACAAAACTGCCAGGCAAACCTAGTAAGATGAATCTTGTGGGGTGCACTCAAGACATACCTTTACCGCGGACCCAGGGTCTTATTTACCTATTCCTGCGCCTGATCACCATTGCCTGTGCTTCCCCTTCTGCCATCTAGGGAGCCCTGTACATCCTATAAGATGTCGCTGTCCAGCGTCAGTAACGTGATATTGGATGCACAGCGCCCCTGGAGGGCAGAAAGGGAAACAGAAGTGTGCATGAGCAGGAGCGGGGATCAGTAAGTAAGTAGGGCCCATTAAAAAAGATCACGGGGCCCCATAGCAGCTGCTACAATGGTAGGTACTCCACTTCTAAGTGAGGAGTTAGTGCAAGGAGAGCTGATACAGCAAGAGAAGAGTAATTATACACTACAGGGAACTAAAGCAGCAGCGAGAATATAAGGAAATCAGGAGACCACACCAGATATCAGAAATATATGAAGTCCATACATCACAGGTAGAAGAGAGAACTAGAAATCTGCTGCAGAGCAATAAATGTGAGAGGCTGCAAAGCATTACCCAGATGTTCCATCTACAGCGCACGCAGCTCATCCCATTCATGTCCACAGAGTGAAGAGTAGGATGACAAGGAGAGGAGGAAAACTGCTGAAATATTACAAGCTGAACAAATAAGCCAAGAATGGAGACGTTATGTAAGAGATGGGGATTGTCTGATAGAGAGGACTGGAGGCCGAGACCGCAGCAGAGAGATATTATATATTACATGGGTGCTGTATAATATAATAATGTACTATAATACTGCTCCTATGTGCCAGAATATAACTACTATAATACTGCTCTTTATGTACAAGAATAAAACTACTATAATACTGCTCTTTATGTACAAGAATATAACTACTATAATACTACTCTTATGTACAAGAATATAACTACTATAATACTGCTGCTATGTACAAGAATATAACTACTATAATACTGCTCTTTATGTACAAGAATAAAACTACTATAATACTGCTCTTTATGTACAAGAATATAACTACTATAATACTGCTCCTATGTACAAGAATATAACTACTATAATACTACTCCTATGTACAAGAATATAACTACTATAATACTACTCCTATGTACAAGAATATAACTACTATAATACTACTCCTATGTACAAGAATATAACTACTATAATACTACCTCCTATGTACAAGAATATAACTACTATAATACTACTCCTATGTACAAGAATATAACTACTATAATACTGCTCCTATGTACAAAAATATAACTACTATAATACTACTCCTATGTACAAGAATATAACTACTATAATACTACTCCTATGTACAAGAATATAACTACTATAATACTACCTCCTATGTACAAGAATATAACTACTATAATACTACTCCTATGTACAAGAATATAACTACTATAATACTGCTCCTATGTACAAAAATATAACTACTATAATACTACTCCTATGTACAAGAATATAACTACTATAATACTGTACCTATGTACAAGAATATAACTACTATAATACTACCTCCTATGTACAAGAATATAACTACTATAATACTACTCTTATGTACAAGAATATAACTACTATAATACTACTCCTATGTACAAGAATATAACTACTATAATACTACTCCTATGTACAAGAATATAACTACTATAATACTACTCCTATGTACAAGAATATAACTACTATAATACCGCTCCTATGTACAGGAATATAACTACTATAATACTACTCGTATGTACAAGAATATAACTACTATAATACTACTCCTATGTACAAGAATATAACTACTATAATACTACTCCTATGTACAAGAATAAAACTACTATAATACTGCTCTTTATGTACAAGAATATAACTACTATAATACTACTCTTATGTACAAGAATATAACTACTATAATACTGCTGCTATGTACAAGAATATAACTACTATAATACTGCTCTTTATGTACAAGAATAAAACTACTATAATACTGCTCTTTATGTACAAGAATATAACTACTATAATACTGCTCCTATGTACAAGAATATAACTACTATAATACTACTCTTATGTACAAGAATATAACTACTATAATACTACTCCTATGTACAAGAATATAACTACTATAATACTACTCCTATGTACAAGAATATAACTACTATAATACTACCTCCTATGTACAAGAATATAACTACTATAATACTACTCCTATGTACAAGAATATAACTACTATAATACTGCTCCTATGTACAAAAATATAACTACTATAATACTACTCCTATGTACAAGAATATAACTACTATAATACTGTACCTATGTACAAGAATATAACTACTATAATACTACCTCCTATGTACAAGAATATAACTACTATAATACTACTCTTATGTACAAGAATATAACTACTATAATACTACTCCTATGTACAAGAATATAACTACTATAATACTACTCCTATGTACAAGAATATAACTACTATAATACTACTCCTATGTACAAGAATATAACTACTATAATACCGCTCCTATGTACAGGAATATAACTACTATAATACTACTCCTATGTACAAGAATATAACTACTATAATACTGCTGCTATGACATACTTGGCATACTGAGTTCTAGTTCTTAGAGGTTTCATTGTGAGGCAGTTTAGCCCCCTTCTGGTAGCACATAAATATATACATGAGATATAATTGGACTATTAGATCCTGCACATTTGCTGTCAGGTTATGTAGAATGTTCCATAAAATGTGGATGTAGAGATTATTGGACACGTTCTGCAGCCTCCTCCTGATACACATCAGACAATTACGGCTTCTCTTCTCACTTAATGTTGCTTCATTAATTGTGTTGCTGGTGAGGAGTCGGAACAGTAGAAGAGCAGGATTAACCCTGTGCCTGCTGGGTGCTGTAAGCAGTGTATCATCTACTCTATCTATCTATCTATCTATCTATCTATCTATCTATCTATCTATCTCCTATCTATCTATCTATCTATCTATCTATCTATCTATCTCCTATCTATCTATCTATCTATCTATCTATCTCCTATCTATCTATCTATCTATCTATCTATCTATCTATCTATCTATCTTCTATCTTCTATCTATCTATCTATCTATCTATCTATCTATCTATCTATCTATCTCTCTATCTCCTATCTATCTATCTATCTATCTATCTCCTATCTATCTATCTCCTATCTATCTATCTATCTATCTATCTATCTATCTTCTATCTATCTATCTATCTATCTATCTATCTATCTATCTATCTCCTATCTATCTATCTATCTATCTATCTATCTATCTCCTATCTATCTATCTATCTATCTATCTCCTATCTATCTATCTATCATCTATCTATCTATCTATCTATCTATCTATCTATCTATCTCCTATCTATCTATCTATCTATCTATCTATCTCCTATCTATCTATCTATCTATCTATCTATCTATCTTCTATCTATCTATCTATCTATCTATCTATCTATCTCCTATCTATCTATCTATCTATCTATCTCCTATCTATCTATCTATCTATCTATCTATCTATCTATCTATCTATTTCCTATCTATCTATCTGTCTATCTATCTCCTATCTATCTCCTATCTATCTATCTATCTATCTATCTATCTATCTATCTATCTATCTCCTATCTATCTATCTATCTATCTATCTATCTATCTCCTATCTATCTATCTATCTATCTATCTATCTATCTATCTATCCATTTCCTATCTATCTATCTGTCTATCTATCTCCTATCTATCTCCTATCTATCTATCTATCTATCTATCTATCTATCTATCTATCTCCTATCTATCTATCTATCTATCTATCTATCTATCTATCTATCTCCTATCTATCTATCTATCTATCTATCTATCCATTTCCTATCTATCTATCTCCTATCTATCTATCTATCTATCTATCTATCTATCTATCTATCTATCCATTTCCTATCTATCTATCTATCTATCTATCTATCTATCTCCTATCTATCTATCTATCTATCTATCTATCTATCTATCTATCTATACCATGTCAGTGCTCTGGTGTTCCCTGTACCGTCTGCACAGTCTGCATTGTGCTCTTGTGTCTCTGAGAATCCTGTTACTTTGTGTAGTGGATTAAAGCTGAACTTCTGCCCATTGATAACATGAGACATTTGCTGTTTGCGGTCGGGGGGTCTCGGCAGATCTGTAATGTCGGCTCTGCCTGGCCTGATAACTCCATTCTCTGGATATGGATTTCTTTTCTCTCCACTCAGCAGATACGACATGGTTTATGAGGTTATGTATTTCTCCATTTGAAGCTGCTAAAACCATTTCCCAGTTATCTAAAGAGCCATGTAGTGTCTAATAAATGAGCCGGACCGAGGAGGCAGCGACTGCGCGTCCTCGGAAGATCAGCGGCTTAAAGATAGATTGAATGAGAAGGAAAAATCGAGAGAAAGAAGACACCAACTAGACCACAAGCCGGGAAATGGCAAAGTCCACATTTTCAGGAGCCGTCACTTATCTGCTCAGCTCCAGGTTATCAGAAGAGACAGCACAGACAAGCCTGACAGATCCAGAGACGTCACCAAAAGTGAGGAGAGACGAGCGTGAAATCCTGAGAACAGACCCGAAGATAGGGATTGTATGAAGCTAATTACAGAAAACAAGGATCGATGCCAAGGAGAGCGAAGAAAGTGTGAGCTATAGAAGATAGGAAATAGAAGTCACAGCTAATCTGGGAACATAACTGCTGTCACCTACAACACTAGAACTAGAATAATACTGCCCCCTATGTACACAAATATAACTACTATAATACTGCTCCTATGTACAAGAATATAACTACTATAATACTGTCCCCTATGTACAAGAATATAACTACTATAATACTGCCCCTATGTACAAGAATATAACTACTATAATACTACCTCCTATTTACAAGAATATGACTACTATAATACTACCTCCTATGTAAAAGAATATAACTACTATAATACTACTCCTATGTACAAGAATATAACTACTATAATACTACTCCTATGTACAAGAATATAACTACTATAATACTACCTCCTATGTACCAGAATATAACTACTATAATACTGCTCCTATGTACAAGAATATAACTAGTATAATACTACCTCCTATGTACCAGAATATAACTACTATAATACTACTCCTATGTACAAGAATATAACTGCTATAATACTACCTCCTATGTACCAGAATATAACTACTATAATACTACCTCCTATGTACCAGAATATAACTACTATAATACTACCTCCTATGTACCAGAATATAACTACTATAATACTACCTCCTATGTACAAGAATATAACTACTATAATACTACCTCCTATGTACCAGAATATAACTACTATAATACTACCTCCTATGTACCAGAATATAACTACTATAATACTACCTCCTATGTACAAGAATATAACTACTATAATACTACCTCCTATGTACCAGAATATAACTACTATAATACTACTCCTGTGTACAAGAATATAACTACTATAATACTACTCCTATGTACAAGAATATACCTACTATAATACTACTCCTATGTACAAGAATATACCTACTATAATACTACTCCTATGTACAATAATATAACTACTATAATACTACCTCCTATGTACAAGAATATAACTACTATAATACTACCTCCTATGTACAAGGATATAACTACTGTAATACTACACCTATGTACAAGAATATAACTACTATAATACTACCTCCTATGTACAAGAATATACCTACTATAATACTACTCCTATGTACAAGAATATAACTACTATAATACTACCTCCTATGTACAAGAATATAACTACTATAATACTCCTCCTATGTACAAGAATATAACTACTATAATACTACCTCCTATGTACAAGAATATAACTACTATAATACTACCTCCTATGTACAGGAATATAACTACTATAATACTACCTCCTATGTACAAGGATATAACTACTATAATACTAGCTCCTATGTACAAGAATATAACTACTATAATACTACCTCCTATGTACAAGAATATAACTACTATAATACTACCTCCTATGTACAGGAATATAACTACTATAATACTACCTCCTATGTACAAGGATATAACTACTATAATACTAGCTCCTATGTACAAGAATATAACTACTATAATACTACTCCTATGTACAAGAATATAACTACTATAATACTACTCCTATGTACAAGAATATAACTACTATGATACTCCTCCTATGTACAAGAATAAAACTACTATAATACTACCTCCTATGTACAAGAATATAACTACTATAATACTAGCTCCTATGTACAAGAATATAACTACTATAATACTACTCCTATGTACAAGAATATAACTACTATAATACTACCTCCTATGTACAAGAATATAACTACTATAATACTCCTCCTATGTACAAGAATATAACTACTATAATACTACCTCCTATGTACAAGAATATAACTACTATGATACTACTCCTATGTACAAGAATATAACTACTATAATACTACCTCCTATGTACAAGAATATAACTACTATAATACTACCTTCTATGTACAAGAATATAACTACTATAATACTACTCCTATGTACAAGAATATAACTACTATAATACTACCTCCTATGTACAAGAATATAACTACTATAATACTACCTCCTATGTATAAGAATATAACTACTATAACACTACCTCCTATGTATAAGAATATAACTACTATAATACTACCTCCTATATATAGCACCACAACATATTTTATTGCTATATCGTTGTTCCTTCCTCTCTGTAGAACACATGTACATGTACTTCCTTGATGTTTGGCATGTACTGCTTGTCCTGTTGAGCGCTGTTACGGTATTATTTTCCCGTCAGGCTCATTATTCCATCGTCATCCAGTAATGAGACAAGATCTGAGTATTTATAAGTCCAGGTCCATTTGGAGGATCTGATGTAACCATGGAACCGAAATGTTCTTCCCGCGAGTCCTCATGTTCGAGGAAAACATGTGAAGAGGAGACCTTGATCCGCGACCGATCTTGTCACTTTGCTGCATTGTTTCCTCTTCCTCTATAGAGCGGTGGTATTCATTCACCTGTAGCTCTTCTAGATGTGACTCTCCTCCCTGTTCACATGACTGTCCCCACTTCACACTAGACCTCTGCTTTTGGTATTATAGGTGTAGCCGCCATCACCTAAAGCTGCATGATGTGGACAGACAGGGGCGTAACTAATGTCTCATGGCCCCTGAAGCTCAGCTGGGGTTCCCCTGTACAACGTATCTAAATCACCATCGCGGCTCCCATTTTAGTATTGTGTACCCTTCCTTTTCCTTCTGTGGGCCCAGACCACCATGACATCTTCTTCACATCATGGTTATGCACCGAAGCTTCTCATCATTCGCATCTCATGCCCACATCGTAATCCTGCCCACAGCGCCCCCCACAGAATCCTCCCTGAGGATATTCTCCTTTCTGACAGTGGAAGGCTGTGTATCATAAATCTTCTCACTCTAGTGCACCAGAGGACAAGGGGAATAGATTTATGGTGTATGGTGTCTGCTCTTTCCTTTTATTGGAAGCCTCCGGGACAATCGGGAAGTACGACCTAACGACTGTAGGTAACAAATAAAAAATAACCAATATATTGATGTAATGGGGGAGGGGCGTTAGGGTCTCCCTTAAAATGTACAGAGTGCTATAGATCCTGAGCAGGCCTCAGTGGTAAGACAGGGATTTCACCATAGACTGCAGTAGTAGTAGTATTACAGTCTATGGTGTAAGTGATCTAATGATCACAGGTTCAAGGTATTACCGTATATATTTGGTGTCACCATGACCCTACTGATCGCGTGTGCAGCTACCTGTGCACAAAGAGTAGTCACCGAGACAGGAACGTAGGCGGCTACCAAGGCACCAAAATCTCTGCAGAATTCACTAAACAGAGGTGTAGGAAGAAAAACAAACCAGGAATCTGCAGCGGTATATTTAGTTATCATGTTATGGGGGTGGCGGTACTGCAGTGGAGTTAAACTTTCAGTGGCCTCGCTAGTATATATTTATCTTACTGTATCTAATTCTAAGAAGTCACAATGGCAGAACATTCTCCCCCTTACCAGACAGTGCTTTCTATTAGCAGGAATTCGGATTATGTGTTTCAATATGGCCCCCGGCATCAGTGCCTGCTCCTCAGACAATCAATAGATTTCCTTCCAGAGATGAAAGTAAAAGCGACAACAGTCTATTATACTGATTGTGTTTCTACACCGCCGGCAGAAGGACTAGTAATGGAGGATGTCTACCAGACAGAGCTCTGAGACTACCGCATATCACTGACACAGGCAAAACACAAACCAGACCCAGAAGAGATTGTTACATGGATAGAACCAGAATATGGTCATTGTTACAGTACACGGTATTATAGTAGTTATATTTTTGTACATAGGAGCAGTATTATAGTAGTTATATTCTTGTACATAGGAGGTAGTATTATAGTAGTTATATTCTTGTACATAGGAGTAGTATTATAGTAGTTATATTCTTGTACATAGGAGGTAGTATTATAGTAGTTATATTCTTGTACATAGGAGTACTATTATAGTAGTTATATTCTTGTACATAGGAGGTAGTATTATAGTAGTTATATTTTTGTACATAGGAGCAGTATTATAGTAGTTATATGCTTGTACATAGGGAGTAGTATTATAGTAATTATATTCTTGTACATAGGAGTAGTATTATAGTAGTTATATTCTTGTACATAGGAGCAGTATTATAGTAGTTATATTCTAGTACATAGGAGTAGTATTATAGTAGTTATATTCTTGTACATAGGAGTAGTATTATAGTAGTTATATTCTTGTACATAGGAGTAGTATTATAGTAGTTATATTCTTGTACATAGGAGTAGTATTATAGTAGTTATATTCTTGTACATAGGAGCAGTATTATAGTAGTTATATTCTTGTACATAGGAGGTAGTATTATAGTAGTTATATTCTTGTACATAGGAGTAGTATTATAGTAGTTATATTCTTGTACATAGGAGGTAGTATTATAGTAGTTATATTCTTGTACATAGGAGTACTATTATAGTAGTTATATTCTTGTACATAGGAGGTAGTATTATAGTAGTTATATTTTTGTACATAGGAGCAGTATTATAGTAGTTATATTCTTGTACATAGGGGGTAGTATTATAGTAATTATATTCTTGTACATAGGAGTAGTATTATAGTAGTTATATTCTTGTACATAGGAGCAGTATTATAGTAGTTATATTCTAGTACATAGGAGTAGTATTATAGTAGTTATATTCTTGTACATAGGAGTAGTATTATAGTAGTTATATTCTTGTACATAGGAGTAGTATTATAGTAGTTATATTCTTGTACATAGGAGTAGTATTATAGTAGTTATATTCTTGTACATAGGAGGTAGTATTATAGTAGTTATATTCTTGTACATAGGAGCAGTATTATAGTAGTTATATTCTTGTACATAGGAGGTAGTATTATAGTAGTTATATTCTTGTACATAGGAGGTAGTATTATAGTAGTTATATTCTTGTACATAGGAGTAGTATTATAGTAGTTATATTCTTGTACATAGGAGGTAGTATTATAGTAGTTATATTCTTGTACATAGGAGGTAGTATTATAGTAGTTATATTCTTGTACATAGGAGGTAGTATTATAGTAGTTATATTCTTGTACATAGGAGTAGTATTATAGTAGTTATATTTTTGTACATAGGAGCAGTATTATAGTAGTTATATTCTTGTACATAGGAGGTAGTATTATAGTAGTTATATTCTTGTACATAGGAGGTAGTATTATAGTAGTTATATTCTTGTACATAGGAGGTAGTATTATAGTAGTTATATTCTTGTACATAGGAGTAGTATTATAGTAGTTATATTTTTGTACATAGGAGCAGTATTATAGTAGTTATATTCTTGTACATAGGAGGTAGTATTATAGTAGTTATATTCTTGTACATAGGAGGTAGTATTATAGTAGTTATATTCTTGTACATAGGAGCAGTATTATAGTAGTTATATTCTTGTACATAGGAGGTAGTATTATAGTAGTTATATTCTTGTACATAGGAGGTAGTATTATAGTAGTTATTGTCACGGAGCAAAGGTATACGTCTTCCTCCGGATGGTCTTTTGAATCAACACGGACGCAAGAGGTCGGGAGACAACAGCAATTTATTGTAATCCACAAAGTTAGTAGCCGGCGGCGGTCACATCAACCGTAATAACAATAAGTCCACAGAAGTCACAATCCGATGATAGCTTTGGCTCCTTGGTCCTGTAACTAAATCCTGGCTCTCTGCAGAGCTGTGCACAGGCTGGCTAACACATACTAACTGCTAGCTACAACTATATACTAAGACTGTTACACCTATATCTGTGGGTGGGAAGGGCTGAGTCACAGATCCTTCCCCCCTCACCTATACCAAGGAGAGCAGACTCCCTGTCTACTATGGACAATGCACCATCCAACATCTTCTTGGAGACACTGATCAGATTATCTCCACCCATTGTCCTCACTAGTTAGAGGTATCTGCATACAATGTGCTAACACACTAGACCCTAATCAGCCAACTACACATTGATGTATATAACAGGTTAGAGAATACATTCCACACCAAATATATATTACACATGGCCTATAGTATAGACTCTAACCATCCCGTGACAACCCCTCCCCCTCTCAAAACATGTGCATGACACAATTGGCCTACACAGGTAAATTGGGGAATGCACATCAGTCTCTATAGCTCATATGTCCTCCTGCCGGGATAACCCATCCTCGTTCTGGTGTTGGTTCCCTCGGCGGTACTGAATGGTAAAGTTGTAGGGTTGAAGGGCTGGCATCTGGCAGAAAATCCGGTGGATCCATGTTGGCGTCTCTCTGAGCTTGGCTTCGGGTCACTGCTCCCACAAAGTGGCACTGTAGATTTCCAACATCGTTGCCTAACAGAACATCGGCCGGCAGCCCGCTCATCACACCAATTGTGCATCGTTTTGGTCCATAACCATAGTCGAGTTCCTCGGTAGCTTTAGGAATACGTCTTTGAGTACCTCCTGCCAACTTGATAGAAATGCCAGGGCCCTCCTCTAGGGCCTCGGGTCGAACTACTCGGGGGTCCGCTACCGTTAGGAAAGCTCCCGAGTCCCGGAATCCAACAACTGTTCGGCCATCCAGTAGGACCTCCTGCAAGTGCTTCCGCTGAAGGTTTGCGGGATGTGTGGCGGAAGGCTGAATCCCATAGACCCCTGGAGGTGGAACAGATGGGTCATTCATGGAGTCATCTGGAAATGGGGCCAAACTTTCTGTCCTAGGGGTGGTTCCCAGGTAGTGAATAGGCCGGGATGCCACGGTGGCCCGTGCCCCCATGTTAACAGGGCAACTAGTTTGCAAATGTCCAGGCCGCCCGCACCCAAAACATCTGCGCTCTAGCATTCTTCCAGTAGGTCGTTGTCTAGGGACAGGGTTGTTCATAGCTGGAGGCCGATGGGCTGGGGCAGGGGTAGAGGGGGAATTGTAATCCTGAGGCCGGGCACGAAAGGTGGGTGGCTGGATGAAGGGTGTCTGGCGGACTGTGGTAGTTTTCCGCTCCTCTGCAAACAACCTCTTCCACTGCGGCTTGATGGTCAGGCCCTCATCTGCAAGGGAAGCAGCTTGCTCCACTGTGGCTGGGTTCCGTTCCAGCACCCACTCACGGATCTCAGCGGGGCACTGGGAAAAGAACTGTTCCTTAAGTATGACTTGGAGGATCTTATCGACTGTGACAGCCTCCTCTCCTTCTAGCCAGCGCTTGCATGCTTGCTTCAACTTGTGGGCGAACATGTGGAAGGAGCTTCCCCCATTGTAAGACAAAGAGCGGAACTGAACTCGGTAGGTCTCTGGAGTGACTGCATAATACTTCTGCACCGCTCTTTTAATGGCCTCATAGTCCCGCTGATCACTAGGGTCCATGGCTCTGAGAGCTTCCGCAGCCCCATCTCGTAGGTGTCCCACCAGATACCGGACCCAATCCTTCTCTGGGACTTCCATCAGGCGGCACTGGTGTTCGAAGTCCTGAAAATATCCATCAACATCCCCAGCCGCTTCATCAAAGGTCTTGAAGTGTTTATGGGAGACATATGGTGGTTCTCTCACTGTTGGGCTGGGGGTCGACGTTTGATTATAATTCCTCGTAGTTATCTCAGCCATTCGCATTTCATGCGCCATTCTTTCCTTTTCATGCGCCATTCTCTGTTCCTCCTTCTCCGTTTCCTGAGCCCTCTGTAATGCTCTACTCCTTTGCTCTGCAGTTGCTCCTAGCCCCAGCACTGCCAATTCCTCCTCATACAAAACAACCCATCTGCTCTTTTGGGTCTGTACCTGCCACTCTCGTATCTCTACTGTCTCCTGGGGGCAGCCCTCCTCATGGTCGCTTTGCAGGGTCATCTCCTCCAGTGCCTCGATCAGTTGCTCTTTCGTTCTTCCCTGGTAACTCAGGTTTAGTTCCCGGGCCCTTACTTGTAGACTTGCCATAGTCCAGTTCCTGTATTCTGAGGTTGTGGCTCCATTAATCGCTGGGCTGTTGTAGTCCATCTCGCTGTCCGCTGTTGATCCCACCGCTGCCAACCAGTTGTCACGGAGCAAAGGTATACGTCCTTCCTCCGGAGGATATCTTGAATCAACACGGACGCAAGAGGTCGGGAGACAACAGCAATTTATTGTAATCCACAAAGTTAGTAGCCGGCGGCGGTCACATCAACCGTAATAACAATAAGTCCACAGAAGTCACAATCCGATGATAGCTTTGGCTCCTTGGTCCTGTAACTAAATCCTGGCTCTCTGTAGAGCTGTGCACAGGCCGGCTAACACATACTAACTGCAAGCTACATCTATATACTAAGACTGTTACACCTATATCTGTGGGTGGGAAGGGCTGAGTCACAGATCCTTCCCCCCTCACCTATACCAAGGAGAGCAGACTCCCTGTCTACTATGGACAATGCACCATCCAACATCTTCTTGGAGACACTGATCAGATTATCTCCACCCATTGTCCTCACTGGTCCTCACTAGTTAGAGGTATTTGCATACAATGTGCTAACACACTAGACCCCAATCAGCCAACTACACATTGATGTATATAACAGGTTAGAGAATACATTCCACATGAAATATATATTACACATTGCCTATAGTATAGACTCTAACCATCCCGTGACAGTTATATTCTTGTACATAGGAGGTAGTATTATAGTAGTTATATTCTTGTACATAGGAGGTAGTATTATAGTAGTTATATTCTTGTACATAGGAGGTAGTATTATAGTAGTTATATTCTTGTACATAGGAGCAGTATTATAGTAGTTATATTCTTGTACATAGGAGTAGTATTATAGTAGTTATATTCTTGTACATAGGAGGTAGTATTATAGTAGTTATATTCTTGTACATAGGAGTAGTATTATAGTAGTTATATTCTTGTACATAGGAGTAGTATTATAGTAGTTATATTCTTGTACATAGTAGTAGTATTATAGTAGTTATATTCTTGTACATAGGAGGTAGTATTATAGTAGTTATATTCTTGTACATAGGAGGTAGTATTATAGTAGTTATATTCTTGTACATAGGAGTAGTATTATAGTAGTTATATTCTTGTACATAGGAGGTAGTATTATAGTAGTTATATTCTTGTACATAGGAGGTAGTATTATAGTAGTTATATTCTTGTACATAGGAGTAGTATTATAGTAGTTATATTCTTGTACATAGGAGTAGTATTATAGTAGTTATATTCTTGTACATAGGAGGTAGTATTATAGTAGTTATATTCTTGTACATAGGAGGTAGTATTATAGTAGTTATATTCTTGTACATAGGAGCAGTACTATAGTAGTTATATTCTTGTACATAGGAGCAGTATTATAGTAGTTATATTCTTGTACATAGGAGCAGTATTATAGTAGCTATATTCTTGTACATAGGAGTAGTATTATAGTAGTTATATTCTTGTACATAGGAGCAGTATTATAGTAGTTATATTCTTGTACATCGGAGTAGTATTATAGTAGTTATATTCTTGTACATAGGAGTAGTATTATAGTAGTTATATTCTTGTACATAGGAGTAGTATTATAGTAGTTATATTCTTGTACATAGGAGGTAGTATTATAGTAGTTATATTCTTGTACATAGGAGTAGTATTATAGTAGTTATATTCTTGTACATAGGAGGTAGTATTATAGTAGTTATATTCTTGTACATAGGAGGTAGTATTATAGTAGTTATATTCTTGTACATAGGAGGTAGTATTATAGTAGTTATATTCTTGTACATAGGAGCAGTACTATAGTAGTTATATTCTTGTACATAGGAGCAGTATTATAGTAGTTATATTCTTGTACATAGGAGCAGTATTATAGTAGCTATATTCTTGTACATAGGAGTAGTATTATAGTAGTTATATTCTTGTACATCGGAGTAGTATTATAGTAGTTATATTCTTGTACATAGGAGTAGTATTATAGTAGTTATATTCTTGTACATATGAGGTAGTATTATAGTAGTTATATTCTTGTACATCGGAGTAGTATTATAGTAGTTATATTCTTGTACATAGGAGTAGTATTATAGTAGTTATATTCTTGTACATAGGAGGTAGTATTATAGTAGTTATATTCTTGTACATAGGAGTAGTATTATAGTAGTTATATTCTTGTACATAGGAGCAGTATTATAGTAGTTATATTCTTGTACATAGGAGCAGTATTATAGTAGCTATATTCTTGTACATAGGAGTAGTATTATAGTAGTTATATTCTTGTACATAGGAGCAGTATTATAGTAGTTATATTCTTGTACATCGGAGTAGTATTATAGTAGTTATATTCTTGTACATAGGAGTAGTATTATAGTAGTTATATTCTTGTACATAGGAGTAGTATTATAGTAGTTATATTCTTGTACATAGGAGGTAGTATTATAGTAGTTATATTCTTGTACATAGGAGTAGTATTATAGTAGTTATATTCTTGTACATAGGAGGTAGTATTATAGTAGTTATATTCCTGTACATAGGAGGTAGTATTATAGTAGTTATATTCTTGTACATAGGAGGTAGTATTATAGTAGTTATATTCTTGTACATAGGAGCAGTACTATAGTAGTTATATTCTTGTACATAGGAGCAGTATTATAGTAGTTATATTCTTGTACATAGGAGCAGTATTATAGTAGCTATATTCTTGTACATAGGAGTAGTATTATAGTAGTTATATTCTTGTACATCGGAGTAGTATTATAGTAGTTATATTCTTGTACATAGGAGTAGTATTATAGTAGTTATATTCTTGTACATAGGAGGTAGTATTATAGTAGTTATATTCTTGTACATAGGAGCAGTATTATAGTAGTTATATTCTTGTACATAGGAGTAGTATTATAGTAGTTATATTCTTGTACATAGGAGTAGTATTATAGTAGTTATATTCTTGTACATATGAGGTAGTATTATAGTAGTTATATTCTTGTACATAGGGTAGTATTATAGTAGTTATATTCTTGTACATAGGAGTAGTATTATAGTAGTTATATTCTTGTACATAGGGGGCAGTATTATAGTAGTTATATTCTTGTACATAGGAGCAGTATTATAGTAGTTATATTCTTGTACATAGGAGGTAGTATTATAGTAGTTATATTCTTGTACATAGGAGTAGTATTATTCATGTAAATAATAATTCAATGAAGCTTTTTTATCAATCACATTGTGTATATGTTAGTGTAAGGTTGTGGTCCCACTTTGCGAAAACACTGCTATTTGGTCGCTGCGAAAAATGCTGTATATTATAGTACTTGCAAAGTTGGTGCTGAAATAACGATGAGCAAAAAACTGTTCTGCTTTTCTGCATTGGTCTTTTTGGTCTGAACTGTTATGTTTCTCCATGTCACAAGTTTGGTATATCCTCCTATCCCTCTATTGTATCCGCTGCGATGGAACAATAGTTAGTTGGTTTTGGGATTGGCAGTGCTTGAGTTGCCTTCCTGGGATTCCCATCTCTCAGCTTTTTCGGATACACCTTGTGGATATGTTATGTGTTCGTGATGGTAATACCCGACCGAACTTGACAATTTTGGTTGGAGCATCAACTTGGCATCTAATTTGGTTGGACTGGCCAAATATCTAAAGTGCCTGAAGACCACCAGACTCTCTGTAGACCTTTTATGGTATGATGTGGTCTATTACGTTCCCTTCCATGATCTTCTTGGCTCTACGATCTTTAACAATCTGGTACAATGCAAAATTATAATGCGGTCTACAGGTGTTTGGTTTAATCTGTAAGTGTCCCAGCCGTTTTCCATATTCATATACATTGGGGCATGAGTCTCGAAATTGGGGCCAATATGACTGTGTGGTATGGTGAACTATCTATTGGTGGTTACTGAAGATCAACTGGACATGTTTAGGAAACTGACATTGACAGGAGACATTGATGACTTGAAGAGCTTGGTCCTTGGAGGAGACGGCAGGGTCTATACATGTCTTTGGATCAGGGTGACTCTGTGACCAAACAGTACTTCCATGGTTGCTTAAAATGGCCCCTACCCAGGTAAGATGTAATGAAGATCTAGAAGCCAAGCTGGACCAAGGAAGAAGCTCAACGTATTTCAAGCTAGAGCTGTTCCTTTAAGAGTGTGTAATACTGTATGTAACTGTAATGTATAAATCGTCGCCCCGTTTGTCGCGCCTCGGTCGTTCCCGGTTCCATTCTGTAGACGACTACGGTTTCCACCAGCTACACGTCCCACATACCGGAGCTCCGGGATAAGCAGCGTTTATCTGGGTCACAGAATTTGGCTTATTTGCTAATTCATTCGCTTTCGGGTTTTTGCAAATCCTCGGAATTCCCAGATCTGACGGCAATTCCTGCGCATAGAGGGAGCGGCACGTAAAGGTCTCTGAGCAAATATTGAGATTCTGTGACTTCTTCATCTTCAGGGGGGGGGGTCTCTGCTTTTTGCAGGTACATGGTCAGAGACGGGGCAGTAACTTAGAGGATGAGGAGGGCAGTTACATCATTTATAGGGTGGGAATCCTGCACGTCTTCCTTCGCTGCACCTTAATCTAAAATCTTTTGCAACCAATTTCATTGCTCCGGTGCATCTTACAATAAAAAATGCAAAGAATTGTGTCTGCAAGGTAATAACCAATAGAAATAACTGTAGGGCTTGTTGCAATTGTCTGAATTAGATAAGAATATACATAGCTACATAGTATAAGCCCGGCTTCCTGCTTACTATTGCTTTATGCTTGTGTCAGTATATACTGACGGACTAGAATTCTATTCATCCTCAGTGCGAACAGACAGAAAGGTCCAGACCAGAAAGGAGAGTGTGCAAGATATTTTCTAAAGCCTGTAAGGCAGCCATTTGAAGGGTCAGTTCTACATGACTGCTCAGTACAAGAGGTACGATAGTAAGAGCTTATAAATATTCATGCAGTGTCGCCGCAGTGTCAGCCTCGGCGTGGAAGCGTCAAGTTCTCTCTCCGCGCCGCACAGAACAAGAGCGAATTCTCAGAATGGAGACTGCTTGTCATTCATGCTCCTTATATAACGCTGGAAAAATTCGGCAAAAAACTGGAGCGGAAACGTCCCTGGTGTGCAGGGGGAGCGCGTCACGTAACATGGCCTGGCTGCGGATCCTGCTTCTATTTGTACACAGGGGCAGGCGCTGACAGCTAAAGGAGGCTGTCAAATAAGGCAACGATGGCGAAATTACACAAGTGAGGAGTTATTGGATATCCCTGGTGGTATAGGGGGATAGTTTAAGGCGGAGGCCCCCACATTGCAGAAATGCTGCATTTTTTTTTCTTGCAGATTTTATTGAGTTTTTTTGAGCCAAAGCCAAGAATGGCTGCCAATGGAATGGGAAATATATAGGAAGTGTCCAACCCACTCCTAGGTTTGGCTCAAAAAAACGCAGCAAAATCTGCAACCAAAAAAAGCTGCGTTTCTGCAGCCTGGAGCCTCAGCCTTAAAGGTGTTATGGGGTAATGAATGTTATCTCTAGGGATCTACAGTGGCTTATGGGTTCATACATATGATCCCTGATGATCTAGGATAGTTTAAGAGATCACAAGTATTATCCTTGGTAATCTAGGGTGTTTATGAGTTTAAACATATCCTGTGCAGTCTACAGTGTTGTAGGGGTTTATACATATTATCCCTGGTAATCTAGGGTGCTTTATACGTTCATATATATGATCCCTGGTGATCTAGGGTGGTTTATACCTTCATACATATTATCCCTGGTGATCTAGGGTGGTGTATATGTTCATTTATATGATTCCCGCTGATCTAGGGTCAATTATACATTCACACATATTATCCCTGGTGATCTAGGGTGGTTTATAGATTCATATACATGATCCCTGGTGATCTAGGGTGGCTTATACATTCATACATATTATACCTGGTGATCTAGGGTGGTTTATACATTCATGTATATTATCCCTGGTGATCTAGGGTGGTTTATATGTTCATTTATATGATCCCCGGTGATCTAGGGTCAATTATACATTCATACATATTATCCCTGGTGACCTAGGGTGGTTTATAGATTCATATATATGATCCCTGGTGATCTAGGGTGGTTTATAGATTCATATATATGATCCCTGGTGATCTAGGGTGGTTTATACATTCATACATATTAGCCCTGGTGATCTAGGGTGGTTTATAGATTCATATATATGATCCCTGGTGATCTAGGGTGGTTTATACATTCATACATATTAGCCCTGGTGATCTAGGGTGGTTTATAGATTCATATATATGATCCCTGGTGATCTAGGGTGGTTTATATGTTCATTTATATGATCCCCGGTGATCTAGGGTCAATTATACATTCATACATATTATCCCTGGTGACCTAGGGTGGTTTATAGATTCATATATATGATCCCTGGTGATCTAGGGTGGTTTATACATTCATACATATTAGCCCTGGTGATCTAGAGTGGTTTATAGATTCATATATATGATCCCTGGTGATCTAGGGTGGTTTATACATTCATACATATTAGCCCTGGTGATCTAGGGTGGTTTATAGATTCATATATATGATCCCTGGTGATCTAGGGTGGTTTATATGTTCATTTATATGATCCCCGGTGATCTAGGGTCAATTATACATTCATACATATTATCCCTGGTGACCTAGGGTGGTTTATACATTCATACATATCCTCCTTTGTGATCTACAGTGGTTTAGGTGTTCAAACATACTATCCATGGTGGTCTAGGGTGGTTTTGGTGCCAACTTATTTTATCCCTGATGGGCCAGGGTGGTTTAATGTCTTGTACATTGTGGATTGGTGCTAATACATATTATCTTGCTGGCCTAAGGTGTGTTATGTGTTATTGCCCCTATTAGTTAGGCTAGTTTGGGGTTGCTGTATAATATACCAATGATTTAGGATGGGCTAGGGGTAATACATATTATCCCTGGTGATCTAGGGTGGTTTAGTGACTAATATGTATCATATTATCCCTGTGGGTTGGAGGTTACTTTATATTGTTCCTATGATTTAGGATGGTTTAGGAGCTGATATATATTATCCCTGGTGGTCTAGGTTGGTTAGGGGGTTAATACCCCGGTGGCCGGTCCTGATTACTTTTTGTCCAGGCATAGTACAGTCATAATACAGCCCAGAATACAATATCTAACCACATGCACTATTTGCATAGCCACACCCTTCATATTATGACCCCGCCTACATCTGGGCACCGCCGCTGCTCACATAATAGCTCTGCCATTCTCTTCTCTCCAGTATCGGAGACTTCCGCGCAGTGACCGCACTGAGGCCGCAGTGATAATGACCTGTGGTAACCCCTGCGGACGCCTCTCACTGCACCATATCATATAATAGAAGGGGTCGGCAGAGGCACATGACAGGTATATTAGTCACACGATGGGACTCGCCTCCTAATCGTGCGCCCCACCGAGCTCCGCGCCACTTCTCGCCATTGTGTAGTCAACGAGCAGTTAATTCTCTCCTTCCAAGTGTTTCGTCTCCGGCAGTAATAAAGACAGAATTAGTTTCTCCGGGACTGTAAAGCCAAATAAGCGGAAAAGTTTTGTTTTCTTTTTCATTTTTTTTTCTGCAACATTTAAAGCACTGCAGCCTATACGAGCCAGACTTGTAACACTGCTCATCCTGAGCCTCCTGCTCCATGAATAGAATGCCAGAAGCACAGTGATGACTGACACACCAGCAGAATAGTGTACAGCCAGGGGATAGATGGGATGCCATACTGTTAACCCATTCTTCTTAAAGGGACGGTGGGATATCTGAAGCCGTGCCTATGATACATTCTTACAAGCAGAAGCTGAACTATCCCACAAGCCATAAGGTGGCCATATTAAGAGAAGAGAGAAAAAAACCTTAATACTCACCTTCCCCCATTCACTCCTCTTAATCACTGCCTTTAACTCATTGGTATCCTCCGGATGCCACTGACATGGTACAACAGGAACCCACTGCCCTGGACAGCGAGACAGAAAATGCAGGATTGTCCTACTATCCAAAAGGAGCCCCCCCTACCATAGGGCAAGTGCATCATTGGCCCTATGGTTAAAGTGGCCCTGGACCTTAGTCCAGATTATCCTCAAAATACAGACCCAGACCAGACAACCCCTAAATACAGACCCCAGACTAGACTAACCTCAAAATACAGACCCCAGACCAGACAACCCCTAAATACAGACCCCAGACTAGACAACCCCTAAATACAGACCTCAGACTAGACTAACCTCAAAATACAGACCCCAGAACAGAAAACCCCTAAATACAGACCCCAGACTAGACTAACCTCAAAATACAGACCCCAGACCAGACGATCCTCAAAATACAGACTCCAGACCAGAAAACCCCTAAATACAGACCCCAGACTAGACTAACCTCAAAATACAGACCCAGACCAGACAACCCCTAAATACAGACCCCAGACTAGACTAACCTCAAAATACAGACCCCAGACCAGACAACCCCTAAATACAGACCCCAGACTAGACAACCTCTAAATACAGACCCCAGACTAGACAACCCCTAAATACAGACCCCAGACTAGACTAACCTCAAAATACAGACCCCAGACCACCCCTAAATACAGACCCCAGACTAGACTAACCTCAAAATACAGAACCCAGACAAGACAACCCCTAAATACAGACCCCAGACTAGACTAACCTCAAAATACAGACCCCAGACCACCCCTAAATACAGACCCCAGACTAGACTAACCTCAAAATACAGACCCCAGACTAGACAACCCCTAAATACAGACCCCAGACTAGACTAACCTCAAAATACAGACCCCAGACCACCCCTAAATACAGACCCCAGACTAGACTAACCTCAAAATACAGAACCCAGACAAGACAACCCCTAAATACAGACCCCAGACTAGACTAACCTCAAAATACAGACCCCAGACTAGACAACCCCTAAATACAGACCCCAGACTAGACTAACCTCAAAATACAGACCCCAGACAAGACAACCCCTAAATACCGACCCCAGACCAGACAACCCCTAAATACAGACCCCGGACCAGACAACCCCTAAATACAGACCCCGGACCAGACAACCCCTAAATACAGAACCCAGACCAGACAACCTCTAAATACAGACCCCAGACCAGACAACTCCTAAATACAAATCCCAGACCAAACAACCCCTAAATACAGACCCCAGACTAGACAACCCCTAAATACAGACCCCAGACTAGACTAACCTCAAAATACAAACCCCAGACCAGACTATCCTCAAAATACAGAGCTCTAGACCTGACAGACCCTATATTCAGACCCCAGACAGGACTATCCCCAAAATACAGACCCCAGACTAGACAACCCCTAAATACAGACGCCAGACTAGACTAACCTCAAAATACAGAGCTCTAGACCTGACAACCCCTAAATACAGACCCCAGACTAGACAACCCCTAAATACAGACCCTAGACCAGATTATCCTCAAAATACAGAGCTCTAGACCTGACAACCCCTAAATACATACCCCAGACCAGGTTCCTCTAAACCAGCGCTCCTAATTACATATAACCCGCAGACCAAACCCCCAAATTCATACAGAAGCCATAGCAAACACATCAATACAGCCCGGCACCATTCTAGACTACATGTAGCAGAGCGTTGCGTGCAGCCTTCCCTCCTCCTCCTGATATATAATTAGTATTACGCGCCTGTGTGTTTATTTTACCCCCACAAGCATGAAAATGAGCAGACAGAAATATTATCGCTTATTGTAGCTGCTTCCACCTGGGCGTGCGCCAGCATCGCCTGCAGACAGATGGAAGCTTTCTAGCACAGAATATCAACAGCGTTGTAGAATACAGAGGTCCAAAGGGACTAGAGGAGAGTCGGGGGTCTCCTGGGGACAGCACACATCCAGCGCCAGACCATCAAACTGTGATGTATCTGCCGATCACTAACTATGCCGAGAACACCCACAAATAAGGACTAAAGACCCCCCCAAACACACATTGTCACATGACTACTGCAGGGAACACCGATATGTTATATGGTAAAGATGTTATATCAAGATACATAGTAAGAGAGATGTCACAGCGCAGTCAGCTACTCAAGGATACATGTAGGTAACTGGGAAAATAAACCAGTAGGGACCTCCATGTCAGACCTTACCTAATAATACTGCCCCATGTATAACAGAAAAAAAAAACTACTCTTATACTGCCCCCTATGTACAAGAATATAACTACTATAATACTACTCCCTATGTACAAGAATATAACTACTATAATACTGCCCCCTGTGTACAAGAATATAACTACTATAATACTACTCTTATGTACAAGAATATAACTACTATAATACTACTCCTATGTACAAGAATATAACTACTATAATCCTGCTCCTATGTACAAGAATATAACTACTATAATACTACTCCTATGTACAAGAATAGAACTACTATAATACTACCTCCTATGTACAAGAATATAACTACTATAATACTACTCCTATGTACAAGAATATAACTACTATAATCCTGCTCCTATGTACAAGAATATAACTACTATAATACTACTCCTATGTACAAGAATATAACTACTATAATACTACTCCTATGTACAAGAATATAACTACTATAATACTACCTCCTATGTACAAGAATAGAACTACTATAATACTGCTCCTATGTACAAGAATATAACTACTATAATACTACTCCTATGTACAAGAATATAACTACTATAATACTACTCCTATGTACAAGAATATAACTACTATAATCCTGCTCCTATGTACAAGAATATAACTACTATAATACTACTCCTATGTACAAGAATAGAACTACTATAATCCTGCTCCTATGTACAAGAATATAACTACTATAATACTACTCCTATGTACAAGAATATAACTACTATAATACTACTCCTATGTACAAGAATATAACCACTATAATACTACCTCCTATGTACAAGAATAGAACTACTATAATACTGCTCCTATGTACAAGAATATAACTACTATAATACTACTCCTATGTACAAGAATATAACTACTATAATACTACTCCTATGTACAAGAATATAACTACTATAATACTACCTCCTATGTACAAGAATATAACTACTATAATACTACTCCTATGTACAAGAATATAACTACTATAATACTGCCCCTATGTACAAGAATATAACTACTATATTACTACCTCCTATGTACAAGAATATAACTACTATAATACTGCTCCTATGTACAAGAATAGAACTACTATAATACTACTCCTATGTACAAGAATATAACTACTATAATACTACTCCTATGTACAAGAATAGAACTACTATAATACTACCTCCTATGTACAAGAATATAACTACTATAATACTACTCCTATGTACAAGAATAGAAATATTATAATACTACTCCTATGTACAAGAATATAACTACTATAATACTACTCCTATGTACAAGAATAGAACTACTATAATACTACTCCTATGTACAAGAATAGAACTACTATAATACTACTCCTATGTACAAGAATAGAACTACTATAATACTACTCCTATGTACAAGAATATAACTACTATAATACTGCTCCTATGTACAAGAATAGAACTACTATAATACTACTCCTATGTACAAGAATATAACTACTATAATACTACTCCTATGTACAAGAATATAACTACTATAATACTACTCCTATGTACAAGAATATAACTACTATAATCCTGCTCCTATGTACAAGAATATAACTACTATAATACTACCTCCTATGTACAAGAATATAACTACTATAATACTGCCCCTATGTACAAGAATATAATTACTATAATACTACTCCTATGTACAAGAATATAACTACTATAATACTACTCCTATGTACAAGAATATAACTACTATAATACTACCTCCTATGTACAAGAATATAACTACTATAATACTGCTCCTATGTACAAGAAAATAACTACTATAATACTACCTCCTATGTACAAGAATATAACTACTATAATACTGCTCCTATGTACAAGAATATAACTACTATAATACTACCTCCTATGTACAAGAATATAACTACTATAATACTGCTCCTATGTACAAGAATATAACTACTATAATACTGCTCCTATGTACAAGAATATAACTACTATAATACTGCCCCTATGTACAAGAATATAACTACTATATTACTACCTCCTATGTACAAGAAAATAACTACTATAATACTACCTCCTATGTACAAGAATATAACTACTATAATACTGCTCCTATGTACAAGAATATAACTACTATAATACTACTCCTATGTACAAGAATATAACTACTATAATACTACTCCTATGTACAAGAATAGAACTACTATAATACTACTCCTATGTACAAGAGTATAACTACTATAATACTACTCCTATGTACAAGAATATAACTACTAAAATACTACCTCCTATGTACAAGAATATAACTACTATAATACTACTCCTATGTACAAGAATATAACTACTATAATACTACCTCCTATGTACAAGAATATAACTACTATAATACTACCTCCTATGTATAAGAATATAACTACTATAATACTACTCCTATGTACAAGAATATATCTACTATAATACTACTCCCTATGTACAAGAATATAACTACTATAATACTGCCCCCTATGTACAAGAATATAACTACTATAATGCTACTCCTATGTACAAGAATATAACTACTATAATACTACTCCTATGTACAAGAATATAACTACTATAATCCTGCTCCTATGTACAAGAATATAACTACTATAATACTACCTCCTATGTACAAGAATATAACTACTATAATACTACTCCTATGTACAAGAATATAACTACTATAATCCTGCTCCTATGTACAAGAATATAACTACTATAATACTACCTCCTATGTACAAGAATATAACTACTATAATACTACTCCTATGTACAAGAATATAACTACTATAATACTACTCCTATGTACAAGAATAGAACTACTATAATACTACTCCTATGTACAAGAATATAACTACTATAATACTACTCCTATGTACAAGAATAGAACTACTATAATAC
Source organism: Leptodactylus fuscus (assembly GCF_031893055.1). NCBI lineage: Eukaryota > Metazoa > Chordata > Amphibia > Anura > Leptodactylidae > Leptodactylus > Leptodactylus fuscus. The sequence goes on from NC_134267.1 coordinate 239,433,851, forward strand.
TACTCCTATGTACAAGAATATAACTACTATAATACTGCTCCTATGTACAAGAATAGAACTACTATAATACTACTCCTATGTACAAGAATATAACTACTATAATACTACTCCTATGTACAAGAATATAACTACTATAATCCTGCTCCTATGTACAAGAATATAACTACTATAATACTACCTCCTATGTACAAGAATATAACTACTATAATACTGCCCCTATGTACAAGAATATAACTACTATAATACTACCTCCTATGTACAAGAATATAACTACTATAATACTGCTCCTATGTACAAGAATATAACTACTATAATACTGCCCCTATGTACAAGAATATAACTACTATATTACTACCTCCTATGTACAAGAAAATAACTACTATAATACTACCTCCTATGTACAAGAATATAACTACTATAATACTGCTCCTATGTACAAGAATATAACTACTATAATACTACTCCTATGTACAAGAATATAACTACTATAATACTACTCCTATGTACAAGAATAGAACTACTATAATACTACTCCTATGTACAAGAGTATAACTACTATAATACTACTCCTATGTACAAGAATATAACTACTATAATACTACCTCCTATGTACAAGAATATAACTACTATAATACTACTCCTATGTACAAGAATATAACTACTATAATACTACCTCCTATGTACAAGAATATAACTACTATAATACTACCTCCTATGTATAAGAATATAACTACTATAATACTACTCCTATGTACAAGAATATATCTACTATAATACTACTCCCTATGTACAAGAATATAACTACTATAATACTGCCCCCTATGTACAAGAATATAACTACTATAATGCTACTCCTATGTACAAGAATATAACTACTATAATACTACTCCTATGTACAAGAATATAACTACTATAATCCTGCTCCTATGTACAAGAATATAACTACTATAATACTACCTCCTATGTACAAGAATATAACTACTATAATACTACTCCTATGTACAAGAATATAACTACTATAATCCTGCTCCTATGTACAAGAATATAACTACTATAATACTACCTCCTATGTACAAGAATATAACTACTATAATACTACTCCTATGTACAAGAATATAACTACTATAATACAACTCCTATGTACAAGAATATAACTACTATAAAACTACTCCTATGTACAAGAGTATAACTGCTATAATCCTGCTCCTATGTACAAGAATATAACTACTATAATACTACCTCCTATGTACAAGAATATAACTACTATAATACTACTCCTATGTACAAGAATATAACTACTATAATCCTGCTCCTATGTACAAGAATATAACTACTATAATACTACCTCCTATGTACAAGAATATAACTACTATAATACTACTCCTATGAACAATAATATAACTACTATAATACTGCCCCCTATGTACAAGAATATAACTACTATAATCCTACCTCCTATGAACAAGAATATAACTACTATAATACTACCTCCTATGTAAAAGATAATATAACTACTATAATACTACTCCTATGTACAAGAATATAACTACTATAATACTGCCCCCTATGTACAAGAATATAACTACTATAATACTACTCCTATGTACAAGAATATAACTACTCTAATACTACCTCCTATGTATAAGAATATAACTACTATAATACTACTCCTATGTACAATAATATAACTACTATAATACTGCCCCCTATGTACAAGAATATAACTACTATAATACTACCTCCTATGTACAAGAATATAACTACTATAATACTACTCCTATGTACAAGAATATAACTACTATAATCCTGCTCCTATGTACAAGAATATAACTACTATAATACTACCTCCTATGTACAAGAATAGAACTACTATAATCCTGCTCCTATGTACAAGAATATAACTACTATAATACTGCCCCTATGTACAAGAATATAACTACTATATTACTACCTCCTATGTACAAGAATATAACTACTATAATACTACCTCCTATGTACAATAATATAATTACTATAATACTGCCCCCTATGTACAAGAATATAACTACTATAATACTACCTCCTATGTACAAGAATATAACTACTATAATACTACTCCTATGTACAAGAATATAACTACTATAATCCTGCTCCTATGTACAAGAATATAACTACTATAATACTACCTCCTATGTACAAGAATAGAACTACTATAATCCTGCTCCTATGTACAAGAATATAACTACTATAATACTGCCCCTATGTACAAGAATATAACTACTATAATACTACTCCTATGTACAAGAATATAACTACTATAATACTACCTCCTATGTACAAGAATATAACTACTATAATACTGCTCCTATGTACAAGAATATAACTACTATAATACTGCCCCTATGTACAAGAATATAACTACTATATTACTACCTCCTATGTACAAGAATAGAAATACTATAATACTACTCCTATGTACAAGAATATAACTACTATAATACTACTCCTATGTACAAGAATAGAACTACTATAATACTACTCCTATGTACAAGAATATAACTACTATAATACTACTCCTATGTACAAGAATATAACTACTATAATACTGCTCCTATGTACAAGAATAGAACTACTATAATACTACTCCTATGTACAAGAATATAACTACTATAATACTACTCCTATGTACAAGAATATAACTACTATAATCCTGCTCCTATGTACAAGAATATAACTACTATAATACTACTCCTATGTACAAGAATATAACTACTATAATACTACTCCTATGTACAAGAATATAACTACTATAATACTACCTCCTATGTACAAGAATAGAACTACTATAATACTGCTCCTATGTACAAGAATATAACTACTATAATACTACTCCTATGTACAAGAATATAACTACTATAATACTACTCCTATGTACAAGAATATAACTACTATAATCCTGCTCCTATGTACAAGAATATAACTACTATAATACTACTCCTATGTACAAGAATAGAACTACTATAATCCTGCTCCTATGTACAAGAATATAACTACTATAATACTACTCCTATGTACAAGAATATAACTACTATAATACTACTCCTATGTACAAGAATATAACTACTATAATACTACCTCCTATGTACAAGAATAGAACTACTATAATACTGCTCCTATGTACAAGAATATAACTACTATAATACTACTCCTATGTACAAGAATATAACTACTATAATACTACTCCTATGTACAAGAATATAACTACTATAATACTACCTCCTATGTACAAGAATATAACTACTATAATACTACTCCTATGTACAAGAATATAACTACTATAATACTGCCCCTATGTACAAGAATATAACTACTATATTACTACCTCCTATGTACAAGAATATAACTACTATAATACTGCTCCTATGTACAAGAATAGAACTACTATAATACTACTCCTATGTACAAGAATATAACTACTATAATACTACTCCTATGTACAAGAATAGAACTACTATAATACTACCTCCTATGTACAAGAATATAACTACTATAATACTACTCCTATGTACAAGAATAGAAATATTATAATACTACTCCTATGTACAAGAATATAACTACTATAATACTACTCCTATGTACAAGAATAGAACTACTATAATACTACTCCTATGTGCAAGAATATAACTACTATAATACTACTCCTATGTACAAGAATAGAACTACTATAATACTACTCCTATGTACAAGAATATAACTACTATAATACTGCTCCTATGTACAAGAATAGAACTACTATAATACTACTCCTATGTACAAGAATATAACTACTATAATACTACTCCTATGTACAAGAATATAACTACTATAATACTACTCCTATGTACAAGAATATAACTACTATAATCCTGCTCCTATGTACAAGAATATAACTACTATAATACTACCTCCTATGTACAAGAATATAACTACTATAATACTGCCCCTATGTACAAGAATATAACTAATATAATACTACCTCCTATGTACAAGAATATAACTACTATAATACTGCTCCTATGTACAAGAATATAACTACTATAATACTGCCCCTATGTACAAGAATATAACTACTATATTACTACCTCCTATGTACAAGAAAATAACTACTATAATACTACCTCCTATGTACAAGAATATAACTACTATAATACTGCTCCTATGTACAAGAATATAACTACTATATTACTACTCCTATGTACAAGAATATAACTACTATAATACTACTCCTATGTACAAGAATAGAACTACTATAATACTACTCCTATGTACAAGAGTATAACTACTATAATACTACTCCTATGTACAAGAATATAACTACTATAATACTACCTCCTATGTACAAGAATATAACTACTATAATACTACTCCTATGTACAAGAATATAACTACTATAATACTACCTCCTATGTACAAGAATATAACTACTATAATACTACCTCCTATGTATAAGAATATAACTACTATAATACTACTCCTATGTACAAGAATATATCTACTATAATACTACTCCCTATGTACAAGAATATAACTACTATAATCCTGCTCCTATGTACAAGAATATAACTACTATAATACTACTCCTATGTACAAGAATAGAACTACTATAATCCTGCTCCTATGTAAAAGAATATAACTACTATAATACTACTCCTATGTACAAGAATATAACTACTATAATACTACTCCTATGTACAAGAATATAACTACTATAATACTACCTCCTATGTACAAGAATAGAACTACTATAATACTGCTCCTATGTACAAGAATATAACTACTATAATACTACTCCTATGTACAAGAATATAACTACTATAATACTACTCCTATGTACAAGAATATAACTACTATAATACTACCTCCTATGTACAAGAATATAACTACTATAATACTACTCCTATGTACAAGAATATAACTACTATAATACTGCCCCTATGTACAAGAATATAACTACTATATTACTACCTCCTATGTACAAGAATATAACTACTATAATACTGCTCCTATGTACAAGAATAGAACTACTATAATACTACTCCTATGTACAAGAATATAACTACTATAATACTACTCCTATGTACAAGAATAGAACTACTATAATACTACCTCCTATGTACAAGAATATAACTACTATAATACTACTCCTATGTACAAGAATAGAAATATTATAATACTACTCCTATGTACAAGAATATAACTACTATAATACTACTCCTATGTACAAGAATAGAACTACTATAATACTACTCCTATGTGCAAGAATATAACTACTATAATACTACTCCTATGTACAAGAATAGAACTACTATAATACTACTCCTATGTACAAGAATATAACTACTATAATACTGCTCCTATGTACAAGAATAGAACTACTATAATACTACTCCTATGTACAAGAATATAACTACTATAATACTACTCCTATGTACAAGAATATAACTACTATAATACTACTCCTATGTACAAGAATATAACTACTATAATCCTGCTCCTATGTACAAGAATATAACTAATATAATACTACCTCCTATGTACAAGAATATAACTACTATAATACTGCTCCTATGTACAAGAATATAACTACTATAATACTGCCCCTATGTACAAGAATATAACTACTATATTACTACCTCCTATGTACAAGAAAATAACTACTATAATACTACCTCCTATGTACAAGAATATAACTACTATAATACTGCTCCTATGTACAAGAATATAACTACTATATTACTACTCCTATGTACAAGAATATAACTACTATAATACTACTCCTATGTACAAGAATAGAACTACTATAATACTACTCCTATGTACAAGAGTATAACTACTATAATACTACTCCTATGTACAAGAATATAACTACTATAATACTACCTCCTATGTACAAGAATATAACTACTATAATACTACTCCTATGTACAAGAATATAACTACTATAATACTACCTCCTATGTACAAGAATATAACTACTATAATACTACCTCCTATGTATAAGAATATAACTACTATAATACTACTCCTATGTACAAGAATATATCTACTATAATACTACTCCCTATGTACAAGAATATAACTACTATAATACTGCCCCCTATGTACAAGAATATAACTACTATAATGCTACTCCTATGTACAAGAATATAACTACTATAATACTACTCCTATGTACAAGAATATAACTACTATAATCCTGCTCCTATGTACAAGAATATAACTACTATAATACTACCTCCTATGTACAAGAATATAACTACTATAATACTACTCCTATGTACAAGAATATAACTACTATAATCCTGCTCCTATGTACAAGAATATAACTACTATAATACTACCTCCTATGTACAAGAATATAACTACTATAATACTACTCCTATGTACAAGAATATAACTACTATAATACTACTCCTATGTACAAGAATAGAACTACTATAATTCTACTCCTATGTACAAGAATATAACTACTATAATACTACTCCTATGTACAAGAATAGAACTACTATAATACTACTCCTATGTACAAGAATATAACTACTATAATACTACTCCTATGTACAAGAATATAACTACTATAATACTACTCCTATGTACAAGAATATAACTACTATAATACTGCTCCTATGTACAAGAATAGAACTACTATAATACTACTCCTATGTACAAGAATATAACTACTATAATACTACTCCTATGTACAAGAATATAACTACTATAATACTACTCCTATGTACAAGAATATAACTACTATAATCCTGCTCCTATGTACAAGAATATAACTACTATAATACTACCTCCTATGTACAAGAATATAACTACTATAATACTGCCCCTATGTACAAGAATATAACTACTATAATACTACCTCCTATGTACAAGAATATAACTACTATAATACTGCTCCTATGTACAAGAATATAACTACTATAATACTGCCCCTATGTACAAGAATATAACTACTATATTACTACCTCCTATGTACAAGAATATAACTACTATAATACTGCTCCTATGTACAAGAATATAACTACTATAATACTACTCCTATGTACAAGAATATAACTACTATAATACTACTCCTATGTACAAGAATAGAACTACTATAATACTACTCCTATGTACAAGAGTATAACTACTATAATACTACTCCTATGTACAAGAATATAACTACTATAATACTACCTCCTATGTACAAGAATATAACTACTATAATACTACTCCTATGTACAAGAATATAACTACTATAATACTACCTCCTATGTACAAGAATATAACTACTATAATACTACCTCCTATGTATAAGAATATAACTACTATAATACTACTCCTATGTACAAGAATATATCTACTATAATACTACTCCCTATGTACAAGAATATAACTACTATAATACTACTCCTATGTACAAGAATATATCTACTATAATACTACTCCCTATGTACAAGAATATAACTACTATAATGCTACTCCTATGTACAAGAATATAACTACTATAATAATACTCCTATGTACAAAAATATAACTACTATAATCCTGCTCCTATGTACAAGAATATAACTACTATAATACTACCTCCTATGTACAAGAATATAACTACTATAATACTACTCCTATGTACAAGAATATAACTACTATAATCCTGCTCCTATGTACAAGAATATAACTACTATAATACTACCTCCTATGTACAAGAATATAACTACTATAATACTACTCCTATGTACAAGAATATAACTACTATAATACAACTCCTTTGTACAAGAATATAACTACTATAATACTACTCCTATGTACAAGAGTATAACTGCTATAATCCTGCTCCTATGTACAAGAATATAACTACTATACTACTACCTCCTATGTACAAGAATATAACTACTATAATACTACTCCTATGTACAAGAATATAACTACTATAATCCTGCTCCTATGTACAAGAATATAACTACTATAATACTACCTCCTATGTACAAGAATATAACTACTATAATACTACTCCTATGAACAATAATATAACTACTATAATACTGCCCCCTATGTACAAGAATATAACTACTATAATCCTACCTCCTATGAACAAGAATATAACTACTATATTACTACCTCCTATGTAAAAGATAATATAACTACTATAATACTACTCCTATGTACAAGAATATAACTACTATAATACTGCCCCCTATGTACAAGAATATAACTACTATAATACTACTCCTATGAACAAGAATATAACTACTATAATACTACTCCTATGTACAAGAATATAACTACTCTAATACTACATCCTATGTATAAGAATATAACTACTATAATACTACTCCTATGTACAATAATATAACTACTATAATACTGCCCCCTATGTACAAGAATATAACTACTATAATACTACCTCCTATGTACAAGAATATAACTACTATAATACTACTCCTATGTACAAGAATATAACTACTATAATCCTGCTCCTATATACAAGAATATAACTACTATAATACTACCTCCTATGTACAAGAATAGAACTACTATAATCCTGCTCCTATGTACAAGAATATAACTACTATAATACTACTCCTATGTACAAGAATATAACTACTATAATACTACTCCTATGTACAAGAATATAACTACTATAATCCTGCTCCTATGTACAAGAATATAACTACTATAATACTACTCCTATGTACAAGAATAGGACTACTATAATCCTGCTCCTATGTACAAGAATATAACTACTATAATACTACTCCTATGTACAAGAATATAACTACTATAATACTACTCCTATGTACAACAATATAACTACTATAATCCTGCTCCTATGTACAAGAATATAACTACTATAATACTACCTCCTATGTACAAGAATATAACTACTATAATACTACTCCTATGTACAAGAATATAACTACTATAATACTACCTCCTATGTACAAGAATATAACTACTATAATACTGCTCCTATGTACAAGAATATAACTACTATAATACTGCCCCTATGTACAAGAATATAACTACTATATTACTACCTCCTATGTACAAGAATATAACTACTATAATACTACCTCCTATGTACAAGAATATAACTACTATAATACTGCTCCTATGTACAAGAATAGAAATACTATAATACTACTCCTATGTACAAGAATATAACTACTATAATACTACTCCTATGTACAAGAATAGAACTACTATAATACTACTCCTATGTACAAGAATATAACTACTATAATACTACTCCTATGTACAAGAATAGAACTACTATAATACTACTCCTATGTACAAGAATATAACTACTATAATACTGCTCCTATGTACAAGAATAGAACTACTATAATACTACTCCTATGTACAAGAATAGAACTACTATAATACTACTCCTATGTACAAGAATATAACTACTATAATACTGCTCCTATGTACAAGAATATAACTACTATAATACTACTCCTATGTACAAGAATATAACTGCTATAATCCTGCTCCTATGTACAAGAATATAACTACTATAATACTACCTCCTATGTACAAGAATATAACTACTATAATTCTACTCCTATGTACAAGAATATAACTACTATAATCCTGCTCCTATGTACAAGAATATAACTACTATAATACTACCTCCTATGTACAAGAATATAACTACTATAATACTACTCCTATGTACAATAATATAACTACTATAATACTGCCCCCTATGTACAAGAATATAACTACTATAATCCTACCTCCTATGAACAAGAATATAACTACTATAATACTACCTCCTATGTAAAAGATAATATAACTACTATAATAATACTCCTATGTACAAGAATATAACTACTATAATACTGCCCCCTATGTACAAGAATATAACTACTATAATACTACTCCTATGTACAAGAATATAACTACTATAATACTGCTCCTATATACAAGAATATAACTACTCTAATACTACCTCCTATGTATAAGAATATAACTACTATAATACTACTCCTATGTACAATAATATAACTACTATAATACTGCCCCCTATGTACAAGAATATAACTACTATAATACTACCTCCTATGTACAAGAATATAACTACTATAATACTACTCCTATGTACAAGAATATAACTACTATAATCCTGCTCCTATGTACAAGAATATAATTACTATAATACTACCTCCTATGTACAAGAATATAACTACTATAATACTACTCCTATGTACAAGAATATAACTACTATAATACAACTCCTATGTACAAGAATATAACTACTATAATACTAGCTCCTATGTACAAGAATATAACTACTATAATACTACTCCTATCTACAATAATATAACTACTATAATACTGCCCCCTATGTACAAGATTATAACTACTATAATACTGCTCCTATGAACAAGAATATAACTACTATAATACTACCCCCTATGTATAAGAATATAACTACTATAATACTACTCCTATGTACAAGAATATAACTACTATAATACTGCCCCTATGTACAAGAATATAACTACTATAATACTGCTCCTATGTACAAGAATATAACTACAATAATACTATCTACTATGTATAAGAATATAACTACTATAATACTACTCCTATGTACAAGAATATAACTACTATAATACTGCGCCCTATGTACAAGAATATAACTACTATAATACTGCTCCTATGTACAAGAATATAATTACTATACTACTACTCCTATGTACAGGGATATAACTACTATAATACTGCTCCTATGTACAAGAATATAACTACTATAATACTGCCCCCTATGTACAAGACTATAACTACTATAATACTGCTCCTATATACAAGAATATAATTACTATAATACTACTCCTATGTACAGGGATATAACTACTATAATACTGCTCCTATGTACAAGAATATAACTACTATAATACTGCCCCCTATGTACAAGACTATAACTACTATAATACTGCTCCTATGTACAAGAATATAATTACTATAATACTACTCCTATGTACAGGGATATAACTACTATAATACTGCCCCCTATGTACAAGAATATAACTACTATAATACTACTCCTATGTACAAGAATATAATTACTATAATACTGCTCCTATGTACAAGAATATAATTACGATAATACTACTCCTATGTACAAGAATATATCTACTATAATACTGCCCCTATGTACAAGAATATAACTACTATAATACTACTCCTATGTACAAGAATATAACTACTATAATCCTGCTCCTATGTACAAGAATATAACTACTATAATCCTGCTCCTATGTTCAAGAATATAACTACTATAATACTACCTCCTAAGTACAAGAATATAACTACTATAATACTACTCCTATGTACAAGAGTATAACTACTATAATACTACTCCTATGTACAAGAATATAACTACTATAATACTACCTCCTATGTACAAGAATATAACTACTATAATACTACTCCTATGTACAAGAATATAACTACTATAATACTACTCCCTATGTACAAGAATATAACTACTATAATACTACCCCTATGTACAAGAATATAACTACTATAATACTGCCCCCTATGTACAAGAATATAACTACTATAATACTACTCCTATGTACAAGAATATAACTACTATAATCCTGCTCCTATGTACAAGAATATAACTACTATAATACTACCTCCTATGTACAAGAATATAACTACTATAATCCTGCTCCTATGTACAAGAATATAACTACTATAATACTACTCCTATGTACAAGAATATAACTACTATAATACTACTCCTATGTACAAGAATATAACTACTATAATACTACTCCTATGTACAAGAATATAACTACTATAATCCTGCTCCTATGTACAAGAATATAACTACTATAATACTAGCTCCTATGTACAAGAATATAACTACTATAATACTACTCCTATGTACAAGAATATAACTACTATAATACTACCTCCTATGTACAAGAATATAACTACTATAATACTGCTCCTATGTACAAGAATATAACTACTATAATACTGCCCCTATGTACAAGAATATAACTACTATATTACTACCTCCTATGTACAAGAATATAACTACTATAATACTACCTCCTATGTACAAGAATATAACTACTATAATACTGCTCCTATGTACAAGAATAGAACTACTATAATACTGCCCCTATGTACAAGAATATAACTATTATATTACTACTCCTATGTACAAGAATATAACTACTATAATACTACTCCTATGTACAAGAATAGAACTACTATAATACTACTCCTATGTACAAGAATATAACTACTATAATACTACTCCTATGTACAAGAATATAACTACTATAATCCTGCTCCTATGTACAAGAATATAACTACTATAATACTACCTCCTATGTACAAGAATATAACTACTATAATACTACTCCTATGTACAAGAATATAACTACTATAATACAACTCCTATGTACAAGAATATAACTACTATAATACTACTCCTATGTACAAGAGTATAACTGCTATAATCCTGCTCCTATGTACAAGAATATAACTACTATAATACTACCTCCTATGTACAAGAATATAACTACTATAATACTACTCCTATGTACAAGAATATAACTACTATAATCCTGCTCCTATGTACAAGAATATAACTACTATAATACTACCTCCTATGTACAAGAATATAACTACTATAATACTACTCCTATGTAGAAGAATATAACTACTATAATACTGCTCCTATGTACAAGAATATAACTACTATAATACAACTCCTATGTACAAGAATATAACTACTATAATACTACTCCTATGTACAAGAGTATAACTACTATAATCCTGCTCCTATGTACAAGAAAATAACTACTATAATACTACCTCCTATGTACAAGAATATATCTACTATAATACTACTCCTATGTACAAGAATATAACTACTATAATCCTGCTCCTATGTACAAGAATATAACTACTATAATACTACCTCCTATGTACAAGAATATAACTACTATAATACTACTCCTATGTACAAGAATATAACTACTATAATACAACTCCTATGTACAAGAATATAACTACTATAATACTACCTCCTATGTACAAGAATATAACTACTATAATACTACTCCTATGTACAATAATATAACTACTATAATACTGCCCCCTATGTACAAGAATATAACTACTATAATCCTACCTCCTATGAACAAGAATATAACTACTATAATACTACCTCCTATGTAAAAGATAATATAACTACTATAATACTACTCCTATGTACAAGAACATAACTACTATAATACTGCCCCCTATGTACAAGAATATAACTACTATAATACTACTCCTATGTACAAGAATATAACTACTATAATACTACTCCTATGTACAAGAATATAACTACTCTAATACTACCTCCTATGTATAAGAATATAACTACTATAATACTACTCCTATGTACAATAATATAACTACTATAATACTGCCCCCTATGTACAAGAATATAACTACTATAATACTACCTCCTATGTACAAGAATATAACTACTATAATACTACTCCTATGTACAAGAATATAACTACTATAATCCTGCTCCTATGTACAAGAATATAACTACTATAATACTACCTCCTATGTACAAGAATATAACTACTATAATACTACTCCTATGTACAAGAATATAACTACTATAATACAACTCCTATGTACAAGAATATAACTACTATAATACTACCTCCTATGTACAAGAATATAACTACTATAATACTACTCCTATCTACAATAATATAACTACTATAATACTGCCCCCTATGTTCAAGAATATAACTACTATAATACTACCTCCTATGAACAAGAATATAACTACTATAATACTACCTCCTATGTATAAGAATATAACTACTATAATACTACTCCTATGTACAAGAATATAACTACTATAATACTGCCCCCTATGTACAAGAATATAACTACTATAATACTGCTCCTATGTACAAGAATATAATTACTATAATACTACTCCTATGTACAGGGATATAACTACTATAATACTGCTCCTATGTACAAGAATATAACTACTATAATACTGCCCCCTATGTACAAGACTATAACTACTATAATACTGCTCCTATGTACAAGAATATAATTACTATAATACTACTCCTATGTACAGGGATATAACTACTATAATACTGCTCCTATGTACAAGAATATAACTACTATAATACTGCCCCCTATGTACAAGACTATAACTACTATAATACTGCTCCTATGTACAAGAATATAATTACTATAATACTACTCCTATGTACAGGGATATAACTACTATAATACTGCTCCTATGTACAAGAATATAACTACTATAATACTGCCCCCTATGTACAAGACTATAACTACTATAATACTGCTCCTATGTACAAGAATATAATTACTATAATACTACTCCTATGTACAGGGATATAACTACTATAATACTGCCCCCTATGTACAAGAATATAACTACTATAATACTACTCCTATGTACAAGAATATAATTACTATAATACTGCTCCTATGTACAAGAATATAATTACTATAATACTACTCCTATGTACAAGAATATATCTACTATAATACTGCCCCTATGTACAAGAATATAACTACTATAATACTACTCCTATGTACAAGAATATAACTACTATAATCCTGCTCCTATGTACAAGAATATAACTACTATAATCTTGCTCCTATGTTCAAGAATATAACTACTATAATACTACTCCTATGTACAAGAATATAACTACTATAATACTACTCCTATGTACAAAAATATAACTACTATAATACTACTCCTATGTACAAGAATAGAACTACTATAATACTACTCCTATGTACAAGAGTATAACTACTATAATACTACTCCTATGTACAAGAATATAACTACTATAATACTACCTCCTATGTACAAGAATATAACTACTATAATACTACTCCTATGTACAAGAATATAACTACTATAATACTACTCCCTATGTACAAGAATATAACTACTATAATACTACCCCTATGTACAAGAATATAACTACTATAATACTACTCCTATGTACAAGAATATAACTACTATAATACTGCCCCCTATGTACAAGAATATAACTACTATAATACTACTCCTATGTACAAGAATATATCTACTATAATACTACCTCCTATGTACAAGAATATAACTACTATAATCCTGCTCCTATGTACAAGAATATAACTACTATAATACTACTCCTATGTACAAGAATATAACTACTATAATACTACTCCTATGTACAAGAATATAACTACTATAATACTACTCCTATGTACAAGAATATAACTACTATAATCCTGCTCCTATGTACAAGAATATAACTACTATAATACTACCTCCTATGTACAAGAATATAACTACTATAATACTACTCCTATGTACAAGAATATAACTACTATAATACAACTCCTATGTACAAGAATATAACTACTATAATACTACCTCCTATGTACAAGAATATAACTACTATAATACTACTCCTATCTACAATAATATAACTACTATAATACTGCCCCCTATGTACAAGAATATAACTACTATAATACTACCTCCTATGAACAAGAATATAACTACTATAATACTACCTCCTATGTATAAGAATATAACTACTATAATACTACTCCTATGTACAAGAATATAACTACTATAATACTGCCCCTATGTACAAGAATATAACTACTATAATACTGCTCCTATGTACAAGAATATAACTACAATAATACTATCTCCTATGTATAAGAATATAACTACTATAATACTACTCCTATGTACAAGAATATAACTACTATAATACTGCCCCCTATGTACAAGAATATAACTACTATAATACTGCTCCTATGTACAAGAATATAATTACTATAATACTACTCCTATGTACAGGGATATAACTACTATAATACTGCCCCCTATGTACAAGAATATAACTACTATAATACTACTCCTATGTACAAGAATATAATTACTATAATACTGCTCCTATGTACAAGAATATAATTACTATAATACTACTCCTATGTACAAGAATATATCTACTATAATACTGCTCCGATGTACAAGAATATAACTACTATAATACTACTCCTATGTACAAGAATATAACTACTATAATCCTGCTCCTATGTACAAGAATATAACTACTATACTTCTGCTCCTATGTACAAGAATATAACTACTATAATACTACTCCTATGTACAAGAATATAACTACTATAATACTACTCCTATGTACAAAAATATAACTACTATAATACTACTCCTATGTACAAGAATAGAACTACTATAATACTACTCCTATGTACAAGAGTATAACTACTATAATACTACTCCTATGTACAAGAATATAACTACTATAATACTACCTCCTATGTACAAGAATGTAACTACTATAATACTACTCCTATGTACAAGAATATAACTACTATAATACTACTCCCTATGTACAAGAATATAACTACTATAATACTACCCCTATGTACAAGAATATAACTACTATAATACTGCCCCCTATGTACAAGAATATAACTACTATAATACTACTCCTATGTACAAGAATATAACTACTATAATCCTGCTCCTATGTACAAGAATATAACTACTATAATACTACCTCCTATGTACAAGAATATAACTACTATAATACTACTCCTATGTACAAGAATATAACTACTATAATCCTGCTCCTATGTACAAGAATATAACTACTTTAATACTAGCTCCTATGTACAAGAATATAACTACTATAATACTACTCCTATGTACAAGAATATAACTACTATAATACTACCTCCTATGTACAAGAATATAACTACTATAATACTGCTCCTATGTACAAGAATATAACTACTATAATACTGCCCCTATGTACAAGAATATAACTACTATATTACTACCTCCTATGTACAAGAATATAACTACTATAATACTACCTCCTATGTACAAGAATATAACTACTATAATACTGCTCCTATGTACAAGAATATAACTACTATAATACTGCCCCTATGTACAAGAATATAACTACTATATTACTACCTCCTATGTACAAGAATATAACTACTATAATACTACTCCTATGTACAAGAATATAACTACTATAATACTACTCCTATGTACAAGAATAGAACTACTATAATACTACTCCTATGTACAAGAATATAACTACTATAATACTGCCCCTATGTACAAGAATATAACTACTATATTACTACCTCCTATGTACAAGAATATAACTACTATAATACTACCTCCTATGTACAAGAATATAACTACTATAATACTACCCCTATGTACAAGAATATAACTACTATATTACTACCTCCTATGTACAAGAATATAACTACTATATTACTACCTCCTATGTACAAGAATATAACTACTATAATACTACTCCTATGTACAAGAATATAACTACTATAATACTACTCCTATGTACAAGAATAGAACTACTATAATACTACTCCTATGTACAAGAATAGAACTACTATAATACTACTCCTATGTACAAGAGTATAACTACTATAATACTACTCCTATGTACAAGAATATAACTACTATAATACTACCTCCTATGTACAAGAATATAACTACTATAATACTACTCCTATGTACAAGAATATAACTACTATAGTACTACCTCCTATGTACAAGAATATAACTACTATAATACTACTCCTATGTACAAGAATATAACTACTATAGTGCTACCTCCTATGTACAAGAATATAACTACTATAATACTACTCCTATGTACAAGAATATAACTACTATAATACTACTCCCTATGTACAAGAATATAACTACTATAATACTACCCCTATGTACAAGAATGTAACTACTATAATACTGCCCCCTATGTACAAGAATATAACTACTATAATACTACTCCTATGTACAAGAATATAACTACTATAATACTACTCCTGTGTACAAGAATATAACTACTATAATCCTGCTCCTATGTACAAGAATATAACTACTATAATACTACCTCCTATGTACAAGAATATAACTACTATAATACTACTCCTATGTACAAGAATATAACTACTATAATCCTGCTCCTTTGTACAAGAATATATCTACTATAATACTACCTCCTATGTACAAGAATATAACTACTATAATACTACTCCTATGTACAAGAATATAACTACTATAATCCTGCTCCTATGTACAAGAATATAACTACTATAATACTACCTCCTATGTACAAGAATATAACTACTATAATACTACCTCCTTTGTTCAAGAATATAACTACTATAATACTACTCCTATGTACAAGAATATAACTACTATAATCCTGCTCCTATGTACAAGAATATAACTACTATAATACTACCTCCTATGTACAAAAATATAACTACTATAATACTACTCCTATGTACAAGAATATAACTACTATAATACAACTCCTATGTACAAGAATATAACTACTATAGTACTACTCCTATGTACAAGAATATAACTACTATAATCCTGCTCCTATGTACAAGAATATAACTACTATAATACTACCTCCTATGTACAAGAATATAACTACTATAATACTACTCCTATGTACAAGAATATAACTACTATAATACATCTCCTATGTACAAGAATATAACTACTATAATACTACCTCCTATGTACAAGAATATAACTACTATAATACTACTCCTATGTACAATAATATAACTACTATAATACTGTCCCCTATGTACAAGAATATAACTACTATAATACTACCTCCTATGAACAAGAATATAACTACTATAATACTACCTCCTATGTAAAAGAATATAACTACTATAATACTACTCCTATGTACAAGAATATAACTACTATAATACTACTCCTATGTACAAGAATATAACTACTCTAATACTACCTCCTATGTATAAGAATATAACTACTATAATACTACTCCTATGTACAATAATATAACTACTATAATACTGCCCCCTATGTACAAGAATATAACTACAATAATACTACCTCCTTTGTACAAGAATATAACTACTATAATACTACTCCTATGTACAAGAATATAACTACTATAATACTGCCCCTATGTGCAAGAATATAACTACTATAATACTGCTCCTATGTACAAGAATATAACTACTATAATACTACTCCTATGTACAAGAATATAACTACTATAATACTACTCCTATGTACAAGAATATAACTACTATAATACTGCCCCCTATGTACAAGAATATAACTACTATAATACTATCTCCTATGTATAAGAATATAACTACTATAATACTGCTCCTATGTACAAGAATATAACTACTATAATACTGCCCCCTATGTACAAGACTATAACTACTATAATACTGCTCCTATGTACAAGAATATAATTACTATAATACTACTCCTATGTACAGGGATATAACTACTATAATACTGCCCCCTATGTACAAGAATATAACTACTATAATACTGCTCCTATGTAGAAGAATATAACTACTATAATACTACCTCTGTGCACAAGAATACAACTACTATAATACTACTCCTATGTACAAGAATATAATTACTATAATACTGCTCCTATGTACAAGAATATAATTACTATAATACTACTCCTATGTACAAGAATATATCTACTATAATACTGCCCCTATGTACAAGAATATAATTACTATAATACTACTCCTATGTACAAGAATATAACTACTATAATCCTGCTCCTATGTACAAGAATATAACTACTATAATACTGCTCCTATGTACAAGAATATAACTACTATAATCCTGCTCCTATGTACAAGAATATAACTACTATAATACTACTCCTATGTACAAGAATATAACTACTATAATACTACTCCTATGTACAAGAATATAACTACTATAATACTGCTCCTATGTACAAGAATATAACTACTATAATACTGCTCCTATGTACAAGAATATAACTACTATATTCCTGCTCCTATGTACAAGAATATAACTACTATAATACTACTCCTATGTACAAGAATATAACTACTATAATACTACTCCTATGTACAAGAATATAACTACTATAATACTACCTCCTATGTACAAGAATATAACTACTATAATACTACCTCCTATGTATAAGAATATAACTACTATAATACTACTCCTATGTACAAGAATATAACTACTATAATACTACCTCCTATGTACAAGAATATAACTACTATAATACTACCTCCTATGTATAAGAATATAACTACTATAATACTACTCCTATGTACAAGAATATAACTACTATAATACTACTCCCTATGTACAAGAATACAGTCCTATGAAAAAGTTTGGGCACCCCTATTAATCTTAATCATTTTTAGTTCTAAATATTTTGGTGTTTGCAGCAGCCATTTCAGTTTGATATATCTAATAACTGATGGACACAGTAATATTTCAGGATTGAAATGAGGTTTATTGTACTAACAGAAAATGCGCAATATGCATTAAACCAAAATTTGACCGTGCAAAAGTATGGGCACCTCAACAGAAAAGTGACATTAATATTTAGTACATCCTCCTTTTGCAAAGATAACAGCCTCTAGTCGCTTCCTGTAGCTTTTAATCAGTTCCTGGATCCTGGATGAAGGTATTTTGGACCATTTCTTTCTACAAAACAATTCAAGTTCAGGTAAGCTTGATGGTCGTCGAGCATGGACAGCCCGCTCTCAAATGATCTGAAAATAAAGATTGTTCAACATAGTTGTTCAGGGGAAGGATACAAAACGTTGTCTCAGGGATTTAACCTGTCAGTTTCCACTGTGAGGAACATAGTAAGGAAATGGAAGACCACAGGGACAGTTCTTGTTAAGCCCAGAAGTGGCAGGCCAAGAAAAATATCAGAAAGGCAGAGAAGAAGAATGGTGAGAACAGTCAAGGACAATCCACAGACCACCTCCAAAGAGCTGCAGCATCATCTTGCTGCAGATGGTGTCACTGTGCATCGGTCAACTATACAGCGCACTTTGCACAAATAGAAGCTGTATGGGAGAGTGATGAGAAAGAAGCCGTTTCTGCACGTACGCCACAAATAGAGTTGCCTGAGGTATGCAAAAGCACATATGGACAAGGCAGCTTCATTTTGGAAACAAAAATTGAGTTGTTTGGTTATAAAAAAAGGCGTTCTGCATGGCGTCCAAAAAGAAACAGCATTCCAAGAAAAACACATGCTACCCACTGTAAAATTTGGTGGAGGTTCCATCATGCTTTGGGGCTGTGTGGCCAATGCCGGCATCGGGAATCTTGTTAAAGTTGAGAGTCGCATGGATTCCACTCAGTATCAGCAGATTCTTGAGAATAATGTTCAAGAATCAGTGACGAAGTTGAAGTTATGCCGGGGATGGATATTTCAGCAAGACAATGATCCAAAACACCGCTCCAAATCCTCAGGCATTCATGCAGAGGAACAATTACAATGTTCTGGAATGGCCATCCCAGTCCCCAGACCTGAATATCATTGAACATCTGTGGGATGATTTGAAGCGGGCTGTCCATGCTCGGCGACCATCTAACTTAACTGAACTTGAATTGTTTGTCCAAAATACCTTTATCCAGGATCCAGGAAATGATTAAAAGCTACAGGAAGCGACTAGAGGCTGTTATCTTTGCAAAAGGAGGATCTACTAAATATTAATGTCACTTTTCTGTTGAGGTGCCCATACTTTTGCACCGGTCAAATTTTGGTTTAATGCATATTGCACATTTTCTGTTAGTACAATAAACCTCATTTCAATCCTGAAATATTACTGTGTCCATCAGTTATTAGATATATCAAACTGAAATGGCTGCTGCAAACACCAAAATATTTAGAACTAAAAATGATTAAGATTAATAGGGGTCCCCAAACTTTTTCATAGGACTGTATAACTACTATAATACTACCCCTATGTACAAGAATATAACTAATATAATACTGCCCCCTATGTACAAAAATATAACTACTATAATACTACTCTTATGTACAAGAATATAACTACTATAATTCTACTCCTATGTACAAGAATATAACTACTATAATCCTGCTCCTATGTACAAGAATATAACTACTATAATACTACTCCTATGTACAAGAATATAACTACTATAATACAACTCCTATGTACAAGAATATAACTACTATAATACTACTCCTATGTACAAGAATATAACTACTATAATACTACTCCTATGTAAAAGAATATAACTACTATAATACTACCTCCTATGTACAAGAATATAACTACTATAATACTACCTCCTATGTATAAGAATATAACTACTATAATACTACTCCTATGTACAAGAATATAACTACTATAATACTGCTCCTATGTACAAGAATATAACTACTATAATACTACCTCCTATGTTTAAGAATATAACTACTATAATACTATTCCTATGTACAAGAATATAACTACTATAATACTACCTCCTATGTATAAGAATATAACTACTATAATACTACTCCTATGTACAAGAATATAACTACTATAATACTACCTCCTATGTTTAAGAATATAACTACTATAATACTACTCCTATGTATAAGAATATAACTACTATAATACTACTCCTATGTACAAGAATATAACTACTATAATACTACTTCCTATGTTTAAGAATATAACTACTATAATACTATTCCTATGTACAAGAATATAACTACTATAATACTACCTCCTATGTATAAGAATATAACTACTATAATACTGCCCCTATGTACAAGAATATAACTACTATAATACTACCTCCTATGTACAAGAATATAACTACTATAATACTACCTCCTATGTACAAGAATATAACTACTATAATACTGCTCCTATGTACAAGAATATAACTATTATAATACTACTCCTATGTACAAGAATATAACTACTATAATACTACCTCCTATGTATAAGAATATAACTACTATAATACTACTCCTATGTACAAGAATATAACTACTATAATACTACTCCTATGTACAAGAATATAACTACTATAATACTACCTCCTATGTTTAAGAATATAACTACTATAATACTACTCCTATGTACAAGAATATAACTACTATAATACTACCTCCTATGTATAAGAATATAACTACTATAATACTGCCCCTATGTACAAGAATATAACTACTATAATACTACTCCTATGTACAAGAATATAACTACTATAATACTACCTCCTATGTATAAGAATATAACTACTATAATACTACTCCTATGTACAAGAATATAACTACTATAATACTACTTCCTATGTTTAAGAATATAACTACTATAATACTATTCCTATGTACAAGAATATAACTACTATAATACTACCTCCTATGTATAAGAATATAACTACTATAATACTGCCCCTATGTACAAGAATATAACTACTATAATACTACCTCCTATGTACAAGAATATAACTACTATAATACTACCTCCTATGTACAAGAATATAACTACTATAATACTGCTCCTATGTACAAGAATATAACTATTATAATACTACTCCTATGTACAAGAATATAACTACTATAATACTACCTCCTATGTATAAGAATATAACTACTATAATACTACTCCTATGTACAAGAATATAACTACTATAATACTACTCCTATGTACAAGAATATAACTACTATAATACTACCTCCTATGTTTAAGAATATAACTACTATAATACTACTCCTATGTACAAGAATATAACTACTATAATACTACCTCCTATGTATAAGAATATAACTACTATAATACTGCCCCTATGTACAAGAATATAACTACTATAATACTACTCCTATGTACAAGAATATAACTACTATAATACTACCTCCTATGTATAAGAATATAACTACTATAATACTACCTCCTATGTACAAGAATATAACTACTATAATACTACCTCCTATGTACAAGAATATAACTACTATAATACTACTCCTATGTACAAGAATATAACTACTATAATACTACTCCCTATGTTCAAGAATATAACTACTATAATACTACCCCTATGTACAAGAATATAACTACTATAATACTGCCCCCTATGTACAAGAATATAACTACTATAATACTACTCCTATGTACAAGAATATAACTACTATAATACTACTCCTATGTACAAGAATATAACTACTATAATCCTGCTCCTATGTACAAGAATATAACTACTATAATACTACCTCCTATGTACAAGAATATAACTACTATAATACTACTCCTATGTACAAGAATATAACTACTATAATACTACTCCTATGTACAAGAATATAACTACTATAATCCTGCTCCTATGTACAAGAATATAACTACTATAATACTACCTCCTATGTACAAGAATATAACTACTATAATACTACTCCTATGTACAAGAATATAACTACTATAATACTACTCCTATGTACAAGAATATAACTACTATAATACTACTCCTATGTACAAGAATATAGCTACTATAATACTGCTCCTATGTACAAGAATATAACTACTATAATACTACTCCTATGTACAAGAATATAGCTACTATAATACTGCTCCTATGTACAAGAATATAACTACTATAATACTACCCCTATGTACAAGAATATAACTACTATAATACTGCCCCTATATACAAGAATATAACTACTATAATCCTGCTCCTATGTACAAGAATATAACTACTATAATACTACCTCCTATGTACAAGGATATAACTACTATAATACTACTCCTATGTACAAGAATATAACTACTATAATACTACTCCTATGTACAAGAATATAACTACTATAATACTACTCCTATGTACAAGAATATAACTACTATAATACTACTCCTATGTACAAGAATATAACTACTATAATACTGCTCCCTATGTACAAGAATATAACTACTATAATACTACTCCTATGTACAAGAATATAACTACTATAATCCTGCTCTTATGTACAAGAATATAACTACTATAATACTACCTCCTATGTACAAGAATATAACTACTATAATACTGCTCCTATGTACAAGAATATAACTACTATAATACTGCTCCTATGTACAAGAATATAACTACTATAATACTGCTCCTATGTACAAGAATATAACTACTATAATACTGCTCCTATGTACAAGAATATAACTACTATAATACTACCTCCTATGTACAAGAATATAACTACTATAATACTACCTCCTATGTACAAGAATATAACTACTATAATACTGCCATGTGTGATCAGTTCTATAAGATGTTGCTGGTATTCGGTGTTTATAGGGTAATAATTACAGGATACATTTGCGATTATATTTTCCATTCTCCCGCTCTAATCTCTATGACAGCGCCCCCCGGTGTCACTGTGATAGCTCCCCGTTCTCCTATCTGTCTGTGTGTAAGCGGAGGATGAGGCAGACGTAGTGTGATTATCGGTGCGACTCCAGGCACATCAGGCTGCAGCACAATCCGCACAGAGAGCAATAAATGTGATGTATCCGAGCTCATTAACCGACCGGAGGCCTCAGGCAAGGAGATGAAATAACAGCGCCGCGCCGTAAGTGAGTGATATCACACTGATTGTACACAGAGAAGAGCGGCAAATAATATCTGTGCTGCTATGTGAGGAGGGGGCGCTGTGTGGCCCCCACACGTTACATCAGATGTACAACCAGGGGCCAGGGAGTTGCCTATGTGCTTGTTAAATACTCTGTGCTGCTGTGAACTCTGCTCCTTCCACTATGTAACTCTTAGTCTCCTACCTCCCACAAGATCATCATTCTCCTCTCCTGAAATGCTCTGTACTGCTGATAACCCTGCTCCTTCCTCTATGTAACGCTTAATATGTGATATGGCCGATGTCCTGGCACCGCAGCTTGGGTGGTGATTGGAGCAGATACAACATGAAACCCATGATTGAGAGGATAATGAGGGTCCTGCCAGCGGAGACGACATCAATTAAACACATTACTGTCTAAATGGAGACAAATGACTCCAGCTGCAGCGCGCGGCGTGTGGGCACATAGTCAGGCAGAAGTGATGTGCGGCTGATGCCCCCCCCGAGGGGTGGGGGTACCCATGGATTGTAGCACAACAGATGGACGGCCCCGGATCTGGAGAAAGATGACAGGACATCATAGTCTGATACAAAAGATAATCAAGTGGTGAGGAAATGATGGGCGGTATTTCATCTGGAGCGGAGCTGTTTGTATGCTGGGATAGAAAACACAGAGATGGACAAAGTGACCTGAAGCCGCAGAGTCATTCGGTAGTGAAATATCCCAATTTATTAAAGATCAGTAAATAAGTCGTAGTATATCGGTTAGTGGAGACCTAGTGGTTAAAAAGTTGCCCAATGTTCCATTCCTGGACTGATTTCCCCTTCTACATCTCATGTGGGTCCCATCCTTTGTACTGACAGATGAGGTAGAATGCGTGACTCTCCCTTTCCTCTGATGTAGAGTCTGTAATATGTGCTCTCCTCTCTATGTATACAGGTACACAGTCTGTGTGATCCCCCTCCCTTCTCCTGCAGAGTTAGCCATATGTGCTCTCCTCTCTGTATATACAGGTACACAGCCTGTGTAATCCTCCTCCCTTCTCCTGCAGAGTTAGCCATACGTGCTGTGCTCTTTCTGTTTATACAGGTAAACAGCCTGTGTGATCCCCCTCCCTTCTCCTGCAGAATTAGCCACATGTGCTCTCCTCTCTGTATATACAGGTACACAGCCTGTGTGATCCCCCTCCCTTCTCCTGCAGAGTTAGCCACATGTGCTCTCCTCTCTGTATATACAGGTACACAGCCTGTGTGATCCCCCTCCCTTCTCCTGCAGAGTTAGCCATATGTGATCTCCTCTCTGTATATACATGTATACATCCTGTGTGATCCCCCTCCCTTCTCCTGCAGAATTAGCCACATGTGCTCTCCTCTCTGTATATACAGGTACACAGCCTGTGTGATCCCCTCCCTTCTCCTGCAGAGTTAGTCAGATGTGCTCTCCTCTCTCTGTATATAGCCTGTGTGATCCCTCTTCCTTCTTTTGCAGAGTTAGCCATATGTGCTCTCCTCTATGTTTACAGGTACACAGCCTGTGTGACCCCTTTTCTCTACTTGTAGAATTAGTAATGTGTGCTATCTTCTCTATATATATACAGGTACACAGCCTGTGTGATTCCCCTCCCTTCTCCTGCAGAGTTAGCCATATGTGCTCTCCTCTCTGTATATACAGGTAAACAGCCTGTGTGATCCTCCTCCCTTCTCCTGAAGAGTTAGTCACATGTGCTCTCCTCTCTCTGTATATACAGGTACACATCCTGTGTGACCCCCCCCCCTCCTTTCTCCTGCAGAATTAGCCATATGTGCTCTCCTCTCTGTATATACAGGTAAACAGCCTGTGTGATCCCCCTCCCTTCTCCTGCAGAGTAAGGGCTCATTCACACGGAGTAAACACTAGCTTATTCTGAACGTAAAACACGTTCAGAATCAGCGGCGTATAAAGCAGTTCCATTCATTTCTATGGGAGCCGACATACGAGCGCTCCCCATAGAAATGAATGGGCTGCTTTTTTCACCACGAGCGCTCCCATTGAAGTGAATGGGAAGCGCTGCGTGTACGGCTCGGAATGAGCTGAGCTAGCCGTACACGCGTGCACTTTCCATTCACTTCAATGGGACTGCTCGTAGTGAAAGAAGCAGCCCATTCATTTCTATGGGGAGCGCTCGTATGCCGGCTCCCATAGAAATGAATGGAACTGCTTTATACGCCGCTGATTCTGAACATGTTTTACGTTCAGAATAAGTTGGCGTTTACTCCGTGTGAATGAGCCCTTAGTCACATGTGCTCTCCTCTCTCTGTATATAGCCTGTGTGACCCCTCTTCCTTCTCTTGCAGAGTTAGTCACGTGCTCTCCTCTATGTTTACAGGTACACAGCCTATGTGACTCCTTTTCTCTACTTGCAGAATTAGTAATGAGTGCTCTCCTCTCTCTATATATATATACAGGTACACAGCCTGTGTGATCCCCCTCCCTTTTCCTGCAGAGTTAGCCATATGTGCTCTCCTCTCTGTATATACAGGTACACAGCCTGTTTGATCCTCCTCCCTTCTCCTGAAGAGTTAGTCATATGTTCTCTCCTCTCTCTGTATATACAGGTACACAGCCTGTGTGACCCCCCCTCCCTTTTCCTGCAGAGTTAGCCATATGTGCTCTCCTCTCTGTATATACAGGTACACAGCCTGTTTGATCCTCCTCCCTTCTCCTGAAGAGTTAGTCATATGTGCTCTCCTCTCTCTGTATATACAGGTACACAGCCTGTGTGACCCCCCCTCCCTTTTCCTGCAGAGTTAGTCACATGTGCTCTCCTCTCTCTGTATATAGCCTGTGTGATCCCTCTTCCTTCTCTTGCAGAGTTAGTCATGTGCTCTCCTCTCTATGTTTACAGGCAAACATCCTGTGTGACCCCTTTTCTCTACTTGCAGAATTAGTAATGTGTGCTCTCCCCTCTATGTATACAGGTACACAGCCTGTGTGATCCTTCTCCCTTTCTCCGATTTCCGATGATTTTCCAGCCGATCGCAATCGCGATCGTGAAATTTGCTCGATCGCCGATCGGGATCCGATCTTTCCCGATCACTCAACCAGGTCTAGAACCTGAGCAAGGGGATCAGCGAAATTAAAAACCCTAAAAATGTACCCCAGGGTCTCAGAGATAGGCCACGTTACGGTCACACGTATCGGTCTTTAGTTACCAGCTGAATCTGTACGTGTAAAGCTGTAAGGTAGCGTAGCGGTGACCAGATGTACCTCCACCTGTACATGGCGGCCATGTCTTATGAGAAGGGCCGCAGATGTGACAGCCTGGTGTCTTTAATCTTATTTATTTCCCAAGGTGCCTGCCGCCTTCTCTCGGCGCCCCTGATGCTGCGGCAGTGGTACTAGCGGAGACGTTCCTAATGAGCCGCCGCTCTCCCTCTCATGTGAACCTTTCGTTTGCAGTGAAATCTAAATGAGGCCTTTGGGGCTTTGGGGCCGTATTGTGTCTGCGGCTCCGGGGATTCTGCCGTCATTAGCTGGAAGCTCTCCGCGCCCGCACCGACACTTGTTATTTTATGTTCTGCCATTTCAGGTTTATTTCATCTTCTTTTCAGCTGCTGCGCTCGGGGTAATCACATGGAACGAAACCAACAGAAATCTGCATTTACAATGGGCTTGTGGTTTTTGTCAATGCACATTTGGGGATTTAGAGAGGAAAAATTTAACTTGCACAAAAATTAAAAGATCCAGTGGTCACGTTATTCTATGGGGGGAGGGGGGGTCAAGCCTCAGGCCACCAGGGGTGTGTACTCTATGATCAGTAGGTTCCGTGAATAGTACTTGGCAGGGCTGGATTGTATGGAGGTCATGTGGGCACTGGGCCCTCCACCATAATATGGCATGGTATTTGGGGTGTATAGCCTCTGGTGGTCTAGTGATATATAGTCCTTGGTGGTCTAGAGGCATATAGTTCCTAATGTTATAGTGGCATATAGTTTCCAATGGTCTAGTGGTATACAGCCCCTGGTGGTTTAGTGGTTTCTAATCCCTAGTGGTCTAGCAGTGTATAGTCCCCAGTGGTCCAGTGGTGTATAGTCCCTGGTCGTCTAGTGGTATACAGTCCCTGGTGGTTTAGTAGTGTCTAATCCTTAGTGGTCTAGCAGTGTGTAGTCCCTGGTGGTCTAGTGATATAAAGTCCCTGGTAGTCTAATGATATACTGTATACTGCCAGTGGTATATAGTTCCCAGTGGTATAGTGGTATATAGTCCCTGGTGGTCCAGTGGTGTATAGTCCCTGGTGGTCTAGTGGTGTCTAGTCCCTAGTTGTCTATTGCTGTATAGTTCCTGGTGGTCTATTGCTGTATAGTTCCTGGTGGTCTAGTGGTGTATAGTTCCTGGTGGTCTAGTGGTGTATAGTCGTAGGTGGTCTAGTGGTATATAGTCCCTGGTGTTATAGTGGTGTATAGTCCCTAGTTGTCTATTGGTGTATAGTTCCTGGTGGTCTAGTGATGTATAGTCACTGGTGGTCTAGTGGTATATACTGCCAGACACGTGGTATATACATAATACAGTGCCAGGTCGTTATTGCTATATACTTTACTAATATACTAATAAAGAATTAGAATTCAGCTCAGACCTGGACAAGGACATCAGAGGTCAGTGATCCTGTGGAAGGTTCCGGATATAATGAAACACGAGTGTGGAGAATCGGGCATTATCCGCCCCGTGCGCTCAGTCACATTGTGACCTTGGTGAATGTGGTGATGACACTTCTACTGCTCTGACTGACTGCAGGAAAGCTACAGCGAAATGCAGAGATGTATAATCATATAGGGCGGGGCTTATAATAAAAGGGGGTGTGGCCTTGTGTCAGTCCAAGGAGCAGAACCCCAGGATCAGACTGATTTCAACCGGTATTATTTATCTATGTACGGCAGTATTATTGGGGAACTGAATTGCAGTATTACATGGAAACTATATGGCAGTATTATATAAGAATAACAGCAGTATTGTGTGAGAGATATTTGGCAGTATTATCTGGGAATTGTATGACAATATCATGTGGACTTGTATGGCAGTATTATGTGGGAATTATATGGCAATATTACTGGAAAGTATATGACTTTACGATGTGAGAACTTTATGGCGGTATAATGTGGGACTTATATGGTAGTATTAGGTGGAAATGATATGGTGGTATTATGTAAGAACTATATGGAAGTATTATATGAGAATTAAATAGCATCATTGTATGAAAACTATATGACGGTATTATACGTAGTATGGCAGTGTTATGTGGACTGTGTAGGTCTACACTATGTCGGCACTGTATGGCAGCATTATATTGACCAAAATGACAACTCGCGATGTTTTTCTTGCCCAGGGCCCCATCTCTTTGCTCTATATGGACAGCAGGGGGAGCCCCAGTGCATTGTATAGCATCAGAGACGGTGGAGCATTACCGCGCTGTGTGTAGCAGAGCTGAGTTGGTCGCCTGAACGCCTGTGTATTTTACAGATTTGTGATATCTGATTCCCTGTGTGATAAACCTTCTCTCTCCTTCCAGACTTTCCGCTGGCCGATCGCCAGTAACATCGACGGCAACGAGATGCTGGAAATACAAGTGTTCAACTACAGCAAAGTCTTCACTAACAGGTGGGTGCGCGGCCTCCTCCTCGCCGGGGTCTTCTTACCTGTGTCCTCTACTGATGGGATGTAATTGGTGGACAAAGGATTTCATGGAGTTGTGCATTTAGTCCCCAGTCAGGGTGTGGCGTATTGATCAGTTCATCCTGAGCTCTCTGATTCATGAATACAATTCCAGAACTACAGTGCAGACTGACACTAATACAGGAGAAGCAGTTGGAGAGCAGGTTTATATGTAACTAGCATCTGCCCGCGACTTCATCCGAGGGTTGTTTGTTGGCGCCAACCTGCATATACGTATGCAATTGGTGTTGGCAATAATCTGCCTACGCCCGCGTCTTGGCTCTGCTACATCTATGTATTTGCGCAGTATACGCAGGTGTGGGCCGGCCCCCCAATCCCCCCCTAACGGCATCCACCTCTCAAGCGTCCCAGGTGGCCCCCCAGCCCCCCCACAACCCCCCTTCCGCCCATCCCCCCCCCCCAACTGCCTCCACCTCCAAATGTATTTGCCCTTTTGCAAGCAGCAACCATTATTAGCAGTCATGACAGCACTATGAAGGAGAGTTACTCAGCTTTTCAAAGACCCTGAATGCTATGTATATCTTCAGTTGGTATCCATCGGTATATTCTTCCATTATACCTCATTCATTTTCTTTGTGCCTGTTTATGTGTCAGTCTACACTGAACTTCTAGCATTCTATTCATGAACTAGGGAGCTCAGGCTGAACAGAACTTTGCAATATTATTAAAGAATGCTGATATTCCTGGTTATGGATCGGACATTGGCCTGACTATCACGGCTGTTGCCTGTAGGTGTCACTACAGAGACAGTTTACTTTCTCTTTGAGGAGAGGTAATTTGCATATTTTTCCCAGGGAGCATTGCAGGCACCAGTTGGCTCTCCACAAGGAGAACAGATGCCTCCCTAAAGTATCTGTAATATTTTTCTAAAACTGGTTGCAGAAGTGAGCGGCTGCAGCAGACCTGTCATGGCGGCCGCCTCTCGTATCCTGCGATTAATTATGGGCTGTGATCAGACGCAGCGGCGTGGACAATGGAGGGCGGTGATAAATAATGGAGGCCTCACCGCCAGGATAATAAGAGACATCTGATCCCGGCCGGCCGCACAATGGAGATGAATTATTAAATGATTGAGATAAGAAGTCGCCGTCACCTCGCAATGTCGCCGCTTGTCACTCATCACAGGGCTAATGAGGAAAGAGTCAGATAGTCAGAGCTCTGGGGGATGAAGGAACCCTTGAAGTGGAGGCACACACGTGTGTGTGTGTATATATAATATATATATATATATATATAATGGCAAATGTAGTACATATCATCCGCAGGGGCGGAGCTTATGGAAATGTGGGTGTAAAGGGTGGGGTTTAAAGGATGTTCCTGACTGCTTGCAAAGTAGTATTAAGCTGCCATATATGTCTGACAGCATACTGCCTGCCCCATCAATGGTGTCACCACTAACCTAGGTAAGTAGAGGGAATACGGGATATCACTGGTTTTAGGGCACTGGGAGAATCAAATAATGTTTTTTCCTTGTGAGTCGCTGCCTCTGTAGCTGAGATACCGATATTTCTGTAGATATAGAAATGAGCTCTTTGTTCCAATGGAACCACGCTGATTGCTCCAATGAGCTAATTTGCATATTACCAAACACTGTTTGGTCCTTTTGTGTCTATCTATCTGCAGGGCTGGGGTGATATGCTGGTTCTGGTCACAGTAACCTATCTATCTGCAGGGCTGGGGTGATATGCTGGTTCTGGTGACACTAACCTATCTATCTGCGGGGTTGAGGTGATATGCTGGGTCTGGTCACAGTAACCTATCTATCTGCAGGGCTGGGGTGATATGCTAGGTCTGGTGACACTAACCTATCTATCTGCAGGGCTGGGGTGATATGCTGGTTCTGGTGACAGTAACCTATCTATCTGCAGGGCTGGGGGGATATGCTGGTTCTGGTGACAGTAACCTATCTATCTGCAGGACTGGGGTGATATGCTGGTTCTGGTGACACTAACCTATCTATCTGCAGGGCTGGGGTGATATGCTGGTTCTGGTGACAGTAACCTATCTATCTGCAGGACTGGGGTGATATGCTGGTTCTGGTGACAGGGCTGGGGTGATATGCTGGTTCTGGTGACAGTAACCTATCTATCTGCAGGGCTGGGGTGATATGCTGGGTCTGGTGACAGTAACCTATCTATCTGCAGGGCTGGGGTGATATGCTGGGTCTGATGACAGTAACCTATCTATCTGCAGGGCTGGGGTGATATGCTGGTTCTGGTGACAGTAACCTATCTATCTGCAGGGCTGGGGTGATATGGTGGTTCTGGTGACACTAGCCTATCTATCTGCAGGGCTGGGGTGATATGCTAGGTCTGGTGACAGTAACCTATCTATCTGCAGGACTGGGGTGATATGCTGGGTCTGGTGACAGTAACCTATCTATCTGCAGGGCTGGGGTGATATGCTGGGTCTGGTGACAGTAACCTATCTATCTGCAGGGCTGGGGTGATATGCTAGGTCTGGTGACAGTAACCTATCTATCTGCAGGGCTGGGGTGATATGCTGGCTCTGGTGACACTAACCTATCTATCTGCAGGACTGGGGTGATATGCTGGTTCTGGTGGCAGTAACCTATCTATCTGCAGGGCTGGGGTGATATGCTAGGTCTGGTGACAGTAACCTATCTATCTGCAGGGCTGGGGTGATATGCTAGGTCTGGTGACAGTAAACTATCTATCTGCAGGGCTGGGGTGATATGCTGGGTCTGGTGACAGTAACCTATCTATCTGCAGGGCTGGGGTGATATGCTGGTTCTGGTGGCAGTAACCTATCTATCTGCAGGGCTGGGGTGATATGCTGGGTCTGGTGACAGTAACCTATCTATCTGCAGGGCTGGGGTGATATGCTGGGTCTGGTGACAGTAACCTATCTATCTGCAGGACTGGGGTGATATGCTGGTTCTGGTGACAGTAACCTATCTATCTGCAGGGCTGGGGTGATATGCTGGGTCTGTATGACCACCATTGCGGCTTCCATATGGGTTGTCACCCAGCTTTCCCAGAATCCTGACAGACAAATCTTTGCACTTACTTCCCATTTAGACACATTTTATCACTGAAGTTTCTGGGCAAGGTGAGTAACAGGCCAGTCTCCAAGCAGCGGCTGAGGGGGAAGAGGCCTTTGCCTAGTCTGTCTCCTCCCTCCTTGTGGTCCTGTCTTTGTTATTCATGAATATAATGCAAGAGGTGCAGTAAAGACTGACACACAGGTAGGGCTATAACTCACTTAAACATTGCTGTTCAGGATAATTGGAAAGCTGAGTGACAGCACATACATGGATTCATTATATGATATATATATTTTTTTTACTTTTCAGACTTATTGGGACATTTCGAATGGTTCTCCAAAAAGTGGTTGAAGAGGCTCAGCTGGAAGTGACGGACACTCTGATCGATGACAACAACTCCGCCATCCGGGTACGTGTCATTGTGACGCCACCGCTGCTCTGAGTAACCTGCGCCGCTCCGATGACTCTTCTGTGTCTAGTATAGACAATGCTCTGCGAGCTAAATACATCTGCAGCACTGGACAGATATATGCTGGTTTGTTACAATGTATCAGTCTGGAGCTGATTAGCTATTAGAGCAGGGTCTGGACTGAGACAATTGTAACAAACCCTCAGCTGTGAGCAGGACTCGCCATGTCCAGGTTTACTACCGCCATCCCCTCGCTCTCTTTCCAGTTATAGTTGTATCCAGTCTAGACTATCCTCCTCAAGCTAAACAGCCCAGACTCCAGACTGATACATCGCACCTGCCCTGATACATTGTAACAACACCTCAGCTGTGAGCAGGACTCGCCGTGTTCAGGTTTACTACCGCCATCCCCTCGCTCTCTTTCCAGTTATAGTTGTATCCAGTCTAGACAATCCTCCGCAAGCTAAACAGCCCAGACTCCAGACTGATACATCGCACCTGCACTGATACATTGTAGCAAACTGTTAACACCACGGATAGATTTCTAGTGATGACTACACAGGTGGGTTTAGGTCTTCAGGATTCTTGGGGTCTCAGACATGGTCCTTGTTGTCTCCATTCGCCATCGTTTCTCTTGAGATATTGAAGATGATGAAGCTTCTGTCTGCAGTGTCAGGTGGACTCTCTGGATTCCTCTGGTCAAATATCTTCTGTTCTTCTCCCAGTGGTGACATCTAGAGATCAGTCTTGTTGTCTTACTTCTACTGTCTACTTTGGATTTTGATGAAGATGAAGATCCCAGTGATTGTCTTTGTTCTTCATATTGCCGTCCCTTGTCTTCTTGTGTTACCTTCATGATCTCTTGATATATTGAAGATATGTGAAGCTCTGGACTCTTCTGGTCAAAGATATTCTTCCTGCCATTCATGGTCTTCTAGAGCTGGTGACATCTGGAGATCGGTCTTGTTGGCGCATTTCTACTGTCCTCATTGGATTTAGGGTCTCCAGGTGGAAAGACAAAGTTGTCTATTGATAGACTTACATGGTGTCAGGTTGGTTTCAGTCTCTGGTGATCATATGACCAGTGGTCCTCTGGAATATCCAGTTTAGGCCCTTCATAATTTTGGTCTCTGTCCATTTTGATGTTGACCATCCACTTCTTCTTATTGCTTCATATCTTCCTACCACAAATGCTTCTTCAATAAGTTGGATCTTCATGTCCTGAAGCTTTGTTTTGCTCATTAGGTGTCTGATGGACCAATCACCTTCATCTGGTCAAGGATCCTTTTTCCTGATATGCATGGTCTTCTACCAGTGGAGACGTCTAGAAATCGTCTCTTTGACCCACTTCTACAATCACTTTGGATTATGAGGCTGCTAATGAACGAGACAAGGTTTCAAGTACCGTATTATAATAATATGCCACCATATTGGCTTTGGCCCTGGTGACCTTATGGACGATGGTCCTCCAGAATGTCACATCTTCCATTTCTTTCTTTAGGCTTCTCAATGATGTCTTCATTATTCTCATAATTGTCTTCTTCCATTCTTATTACAATGAGTTGGGTCTCCTCAAGAAGATGATAAAGCTTAAGTACGCTCATCAGGTGAAAGTGCCATCTTCATCTGGTCAAGAATCTTGACTTGCCATCCATGGTCTTCTACTATTGGTGACTTAAGGAGAATCCTCCTACTGTCAACCCTGGATTTTGAGGTTGCTGGTGGAAGATACAAAGTGTGACGTTCTAAAATAAAATATCACCACGTTGTTTTTGGCCCCTGGTGCCCATTTAAGCAATCCTCCAGAATATCCCATCTTGTGTTGATGTTTTCAGGTTTCTCAATAGCATCTTCAGGATCCTTCTAATGTTCTCCTTTATATTTTGATGCAGACCATACTCTTTCTTTTCTTGATTCAACCCTTCCCATCATAAATGTCTTCTCATGTTATGGCCAGAAGATAACAAAGCTTCAGTCTGCTCAACAGGTGGAAGAGACACCTTCATCTAGTCAAGGATCCTCTTCCGTGCCATCCATGGGCTTCTGGCCACCATAATTGTCTTCTACAATTAGTTAGATCTTCTCGTGTTATGACCAGAAGATAATAAAGCTTCAGTCTTCTCAACATGTGGAGGAGTCTCCTTGATCTGGTCATGGATTTTATTCCTTGCCATCCATGGTCTTTCAGCCATCCTAAATGTCTCCTCCATTGGGTTGGGTTTTATCATGTTATGCCAGAAGATAACAAAGCTTCAGTCTTCTCAACAGATGGAAGAGACAACTTAATCTAGTCAAGGATCTTCTTCCGTGCCATCCATGGGCTTCTGGCCACCATAATTGTCTTCTACAATTAGTTAGGTCTTCTCGTGTTATGGCCAGAAGATAAAGCTTCAGTCTTCTCAACACGTGGAAGAGCCACCTTATCTGGTCACAAATGTCAAGGATCTTCTTCTTCCTTGCCATTCATGGTCTTACAGCCACCATAAACGGCTTCTCCAATGAGTTGGTTCTTCTCGTGTCATGACCAGAAGATATGAAACCTTAAAATTGCTCCTCACATGGAAGTGCCATCTGATTCTGGTCAAGGATCTTCTTCTCCCTTGCCATTCATGGTCTTACTGCCACCATAAACGTCTTCTCCGATGAGTTGGTTCTTCTCGTGTCATGGCCAGAAGATATTAAACCTTAAATCTGCTCCTCACATGGAAGTTTCACTTTTATTTGGTCAAGGATCTTCTTTCTTACCATCCATGGTCTTCCCGCCACCATAAATGTTGCCTCCATTGGGTTGGTTTTTCTCACGTTATGGGCAGCTTAAATCTGCTCATATCATGAAAGTGCCACCTCAATCTGGTCAAGGATCCAAGGATCTTCTTCCTTGCCTTTAATGGTCTTACAGCCACCATAAACATCTTCTGGAATGAGTTGGTTCTTCTCGTGTCATGGCCAGAAGATAATAAATCTTAAATCTTCTCATATCATGAAACTGCCATTTGATTCTGGTCAAGGATCTTCTTCCTTGCCATTCATGGTCTTAGAGCCACCATAAACGTCTTCTCCAATGAGTTGGTTCTTCTCGTGTCATAACCGGAAGATATTAAACCTTAAATCTGCCCCTCAAATGGAAGAGTCACCTTTATTTGGTCCAGGATCTTCTTCCTTGCCATCCATGGTCTTCCCGCAACCATAAATGTTGCCTCCATTGGGTTGGTTTTTCTCACGTTATGGGCAGCTTAAATCTGCTCCTCACATGGAAGTTTCACCTTTATTTGGTCCAGGATCTTCTTCCTTGCCATCCATGGTCTTCCCGCCACCATAAATGTTGCCTCCATTGGGTTGCTTTTTCTCACGTTATGGGCAGCTTAAATCTGCTCATATCATGAAAGTGCCACCTCAATCTGGTCAAGGATCCAAGGATCTTCTCCCTTGCCTTTCCTGGTCTTACAGCCACCATAAACGTCTTCTCCAATGAGTTGGTTCTTCTCGTGTCATGGCCAGAAGATAATAAACCTTAAATCTGCTCCACCTTTAGTTGGTCCAGGATCTTCTTCCTTGCCATCCATGGTCTTCTATGGGTGGTTTCCTCAGGAGATCCATCTCACTCACCTTCTCCTACATCCTACCATAGATTTTGAGATCACTGGTGGAAGGTACAAGGTGTAAACTTTTATCAGATTTAATTCCCTGTTACCATAATAACCTAAAACGAACGGCTCAGTTTTTGTCCCCGGTGGTTGAGGATATTTCTCCCGGCTTGTCTTTTCTTCCGTTGCGCAGTGTGTATACTGTGCAAAACGAATTATATTTGATCAGATGATCTTCTCCGAGAGCCTGGACAATGTGTTCTCTGCAATCCAAGTTGTGTTCGCGCCTCTGGCCGTAACGCCGGTGCGTGTGAGTATATCTGTGCTTCGGAGTTTAGACAATCATTTCTCTATGACCATAGAACTGTGAACATTGGGACCTCGTCCTCTGTGTGTCCTCATTCCATGGGTCTCCAGCCCAGGTGTGGTGTCATCTATAGTGGCATCACTACCACAGACCTGGATTGGCCATCGCAGTTCCATGATGAGGGAACGTACCCCAGGCTGTAAGAGGTTGTGGACTGCAGCAATAGTTTTATGTCTGAAGGTTAATCCATAGAAAGTTTTGTATCTCTGCTTATATTCACACGAAACATGCGGAGAGAAAAGTCCTGCGGAAACCACACGGACCCCATTATAGTGTATGGGGTCCGCGGGATTCCCAGGTAACCATGTTTTAATGTGTATAGGTTTGCATTCAGGGGGTTCCCAAGTGGATTACCCGAACGAAAACCTGAACGCAGATGTGAATGGGGCCTTAGATAATGGGTTTGTTACAATGTATCAGCGCATGCAGTTATCTATGAGCTAAACACAGCAGCACACAGCTCTGTCCTGACTTGGACTTTGTGACTATGGACAGCGCCCCTACTGGATGTACTGAGAGAGGTCCCGGAGCAGCCAGCCAATGGCAGTCTGCACTTATGTACAATGTATCTAAGTCTATCATGTGTGATACTGTATACTGAGCTGTGTATCTAATCCTATCCTGTGTGATACTGTATACTGAGCTGTGTATCTAATCCTATCCTGTGTGATACTGTATACTGAGCTGTGTATCTAATCCTATCCTGTGTGATACTGTATACTGAGCTGTGTATCTAATCCTATCCTGTGTGATACTGTATACTGAGCTGTGTATCTAATCCTATCCTGTGTGATACTGTATACTGAGCTGTGTATCTAATCCTATCCTGTGTGATACTGTATACTGAGCTGTGTATCTAACCCTATCCTGTGTGATACTGTATACTGAGCTGTGTATCTAATCCTATCCTGTGTGATACTGTATACTGAGCTGTATCTAATCCTATCCTGTGTGATACTGTATACTGAGCCGTGTATCTAATCCTATCCTGTGTGATACTGTATACTGAGCCGTGTATCTAATCCTATCCTGTGTGATACTGTATACTGAGCTGTGTATCTAATCCTATCCTGTGTTATACTGTATACTGAGCTGTGTATCTAATCCTATCCTGTGTGATACTGTATACTGAACTGTGTATCTAATCCTATCCTGTGTGATACTGTATACTGAGCTGTGTATCTAATCCTATCCTGTGTGATACAGTATACTGAGCTGTGTATCTAATCCTATCCTGTGTGATACAGTATACTGAGCTGTGTATCTAATCCTATCCTGTGTGATACTGTCTGCTGAGCTGTGTATCTAATCCTATCCTGTGTGATACTGTATACTGAGCTGTGTATCTAATCCTACCCTGTGTGATACTGTATACTGAGCTGTGTATCTAATCCTATCCTGTGTGATACTGTATACTGAGCTGTGTATCTAATCCTACCCTGTGTGATACTGTATACTGAGCTGTATCTAATCCTATCCTGTGTGATACTGTATACTGAGCTGTGTATCTAATCCTATCCTGTGTGATACTGTATACTGAGCTGTGTATCTAATCCTATCCTGTGTGATACAGTATACTGAGCTGTGTATCTAATCCTATCCTGTGTGATACTTTATACTGAGCTGTGTATCTAATCCTATCCTGTGTGATACAGTATACTGAGCTGTGTATCTAATCCTATCCTGTGTGATACAGTATACTGAGCTGTGTATCTAAAGTTAGAAGTAAAATCTTTCTGACTTGTCTGAATAGCGCTGTAAGACTCGGAGTATCTCTCTGCTAAATGCTGAAGTATTCACACCCTGAGCCCATGTGACCTGAAGACGATCCCGGACACAAGGAACATGGCTGCAGGTCACAGCATATACAATATATCGCCTGTTCTATGGTCATCTCCGAGCTGGAGGCGTGAGCATGGACGGGGTTAATATGGCCGACACTTAAAGGGGAAATACAGTTGTAATTTTTGGGTGCGGTGGTGGCCATTGATGACATCCTAGTGGCTAGCACTTATGGGGTCCTTGTGGCTGACAGTTATGGGGTCACTGTGTCTGGCATGTGTGGGACGAGTGTTTGATATCTCTGGGGACTCTGAGCCCCCCTTTTCCCAGTAATGGTCTTCTCCCCATTAGATGACGTTCTCCTCTTCTGTTCCTCTTCATGTCTTTCAGACCAGCGTCAGTATCGAGATCAGGTACCAGACCATGGACGGTTCAGTGGGCGCCTGGAACGATGGAGAATTTTTGGATAATTCCC
This sequence comes from Leptodactylus fuscus, assembly GCF_031893055.1. NCBI lineage: Eukaryota > Metazoa > Chordata > Amphibia > Anura > Leptodactylidae > Leptodactylus > Leptodactylus fuscus. The sequence goes on from NC_134267.1 coordinate 239,474,699, forward strand.
ATATGAGGAATGAAGTGGACAACTTCCATCTAGAGACAGACAGCTTGCTTTCTGGGCAGAGTCATAACTCAGCCGTGTCCCCGGGAAGGTCCCACCATAGCCTGCACTCCGGAGAGAGGGCCTTCAGGAGGTAACGTGCAATGTCCTCCACCATCTAACTGTATTGGAGGGACTGTGACCATGGAGTCTTGGGGGTCTTCTTATATACCCATGTAATTGGAGGGTGATTGGAGTAACAGAGTAGATCCCACCATGGTCTACACTCCGGAGAGAGGGCCTTCAGGAGGTAACGCACAATATCCTCCACTCCCAACTGTATTAGAGGGATTGTGACCATGGAGTCTTTGGGGTCTTCTTATATACCCATGTCACTGGAGGATGTTTGGAGTAAGAGAGTAGATCCCACCATGGTCTACACTCCGGAGAGAGGGCCTTCAGGAGGTAACGTACAATGTCCTCCACTCCCAACTGTATTAGAGGGATTGTGACCATGGAGTCTTTGGGGTCTTCTTATATACCCATGTCACTGGAGGATGTTTGGAGTAAGAGAGTAGATCCCACCATCTTCAGTCCAGCAGAGGGTTTCCAATGTTGTCCACCACCCAACTGTATGGGCCGGCCTATCGGAGGGACTGTAATCATGTAGTTTTGGGGGTCTACCCATATACCCATGTAATTGGAGGGTGGTTGGAGTAACAGAGTAGATCCCACCATGGTCTACACTCCGGAGAGAGGACCTTCGTACATGTCCTCCACCACCAAATGTATTAGAGGGACTGTAACCATGGAGTCTTGGGGGTCTTCCTATATACCCATGTCATTGGAGGGTGATTGGAGTAACAGAGTAGATCCCACCATAGTGAGAGGGTCTCCAATGTTGGCCACCACTCAACTCTATGGGCTGGTCTATTGGAGGGACTCTAACCATGGAGTCTTTGAGGTCTACCTATACACTCATGTAATTGGAGAGTGGTTGGAGTAACAGAGTAGATCCTACCATGGTCTGCACTCCGGTGAGAGGGTCTCCAATGTCGTCCACCATCCAACCGTATGGGCCAGTTCTTAATGGGCCACCTTCTAAATACATCTCATAAGACCGTTTTACCGGATATTTCTCTACAAGGTCGGGTCCTGGGGTCTCCGTGGTGTCCCCTCCTGGTGCCGCCGATTCTCCAGGACATTGCTGTAGGTCTCATTGTCATGTCTCGGCCTGATGAAGGGCTTTCAGTCCTTCTGGTTTCCCAGTGGTGTTCTTCTGGTCCTTGAGCTTGTCCCCATTTATCTTGTCGCCGGTCATCCTCTTGCTCTTTTACCTTCTATTAAGGTCCATGGTCTAAACCCGCCCCTTTAACAGTCCTGCACCTCCAAAGGGTTGTCCGGGAACTTAAATTGACCCATCATGGACCCTGCGGGTCACATGATCGGAACCTCCTGACCCCGGGTTCCATCTATCTCTATGTCAGACATGTGATCTAACAATATTAAACTCTGCAGAACTGTATAAATCGGCAGAATTTTGATTGCAGCTCTGGATGTGACTAGAGCAGAAGGAATGAATTACCAAAAACGATGGAGATTTCGATAAGTTTCCTGATCTCTCAGGCTGTGACATGTTCTTGCTCAGAGCTGGAGATGTTCTTGGATTTTCTCTCGCTTTTATCTTTTATTAATCGCGGCCGGAGCGGCGTCTCCTCGGCGTTAATATATTCCATCTCTCCATCCATCTGCCGCGCTCTCGCTTGTGTGCGACCGTCCGGCCGAGACTCTTTGTTCTGACAAGAAAGCTTCCTCCGAATGTGACTGATCATCGCCAGCGACCGACAGCGAGCAGAAATCAAAGGCAGCGTCCGTCACACGGAGGAGATGAAGCGGCCATCAAAGTCTTGTCACTGTGTCACTATCAAAGCTGCGGGAGGTGACGCTGCATCGGGCTAGTGTCTGGAATAGGGAGCTTAAAGGGCTCGTCCACATCTGGTTATATCCCAAACCTCCTGATTCGTGAGACAAAGGCAATAAATACAGTAAAGACTGACACACGGGAATGTCATAAAATACCGGTGAGATCTGTAGGCCACTATGGTTCTGCAGATTTTGGGGTGACCCCCTGTGGGCGCTCGCATAACTGCCATCTAGTGGTTGCCCCTTGGTCATAAGGCCTGTAGGGTGCAATGTGAGATCCCTACAATACCACACGATGGTGCTGTAAGTTACACAGAAGTGGGGCCTCATAGAAAGTGTTAGTATAGCGCCCCCTTCAGGGGCAGGTAACACTACCGTACCACTTCCAGGGGGGTATAAGACTAAATAGCAGAGTCTATGTTATATCCAAGTTGTGTATATACCCCGCATATATACACAGTTGTGTATATATCTCCGCACCGTCTAATGGTCTGGAAAGTGACCGCACGCTCACTGCTGCCCCTCCTGGTGGTGATGCATGACTGCGGCTGCTGCAGCCGATGTGCAGATCAATGCCCCCAATACTGAGACTGCGCCCCCTATTACTAATCTGGGGGTCCAACATGGCGGAAATGTCACCAAACATGTCATTCCACCAATGAGATCTGCAAATAGGGGAATGAACATGGCGCGGCCCACACTGTGTGGTATTACAGGTGCCCTACTAGTCCTGATCTCAGCGGATACAACTATATCCAGTCCAGACAATGCTCTGCGAGCTCAACACAAACCTCTCTGCTGGATTGTTACAATGTACCAGTATGGAGTCCATTGTCTAGGCTGGATACAGTTGCATCTACTGCCCAGTGTAGGGAGAGGAGAATCTGTATGTAGGGGATGGACGTCTGTATTTAGGGGATAGTCAGGTCTGGGGTCTGTATTTCGGGGTTGTCTGGTCTAGGCTGTGTGCTTATTAGTATTGGTCTAAGTTCTTTATTTAGATCGTTTTTTTGGGACCTGTCCCTTGGGGATAGTCAAGTCTGGGGTCTGTATTTTGGGGATTTTCAGGCCTGGGGTCTGTATTTAGGTGTGGTCTGGTCTGTGGTTTGTATTTAGGGGTTGTCAGGTCTGGGGTCTGTATTTAGGGGTTGTCAGGTCTGGGGTCTGTATTTAGGGGTTGTCTGGTCTGGGGTCTGTATTTAGGGGTTGTCAGGTCTGGGGTCTGTATTTAGGGGTTGTCTGGTCTGGGGTCTGTATTTAGGGGTTGTCTGGTCTGGGATCTGTATTTAAGGGTTTGTCTGGTCTGGGGTCTGTATTTAGGGGTTGTCTGGTCTGGGATCTGTATTTAGGGGTTGTCTGGTCTGGTGTCTGTATTTAGGAGTTGTCTGGTCTGGGGTCTGTATTTAGGGGTTGTCTGGTCTGGGGTCTGTATTTAGGGGTTTGTCTGGGCTCTGTATTTAGGGGTTGTCTGGTCTGGGGGTCTGTATTTAGGGGTTGTCTGGTCTGGGATCTGTATTTAGGGGTTGTCTGGTCTGGGGTCTGTATTTAGGGGTTGTCTGGTCTGGGGTCTGTATTTAGGGGTTGTCTGGTCTGGGGTCTGTATTTAGGGGTTGTCTGGTCTGGGGTCTGTATTTTGGGGATAGTCAGGTCTGGAGTCTGTATTTAGGGGTTGTCTGGTCTGGGGTCTGTATTTAGGGGTTGTCTGGTCTGGGGTCTGTATTTAGGGGTTGTCTGGTCTGGGGTCTGTATTTAGTGTTTGTCTAGTCTGGGGTCTGTATTTAGGGGTTTTCTGTTCTGGGGTCTGTATTTAGTGTTTGTCTAGTCTGGGGTCTGTATTTAGGGGTTTTCTGTTCTGTGGTCTGTATTTAGGGGTTGTCTGGTCTGGGGTCTGTATTTAGGGGTTGTCTGGGGTCTGCATTTAGGAGTTTTCTGGTCTGTGGTCTGCATTTAGGGGTTTTCTGGTCTGGAGTCTGTATTTAGGGGTTTGTCTGGGCTCTGTATTTAGGGGTTGTCTGGTCTGGGGTCTGTATTTAGGGGTTTGTCTGGGCTCTGTATTTAGGGGTTCTCTGGTCTGGGGTCTGTATTTAGGGGTTGTCTGGTCTGGGGTCTATATTTAGGGGTTGTCTGGTCTGGGGTCTGTATTTATGGGATAGTCAGGTCTGGGGTCTGTATTTAGGGGATAGTCAGGTCTGGAGTCTGTATTTAGGGGTTGTCTGGTCTGGGGTCTGTATTTAGGGGTTGTCTGGTCTGGGGTCTGCATTTAGGAGTTTTCTGGTCTGTGGTCTGCATTTAGGGGTTTTCTGGTCTGGGGTCTGTATTTAGGGGTTTGTCTGGGCTCTGTATTTAGGGGTTGTCAGGTCTGGGGTCTGTATTTAGGGGTTTGTCTGGGCTCTGTATTTAGGGGTTGTCTGGTCTGGGGTCTGTATTTAGGGGTTGTCTGGTCTGGGGTCTATATTTAGGGGTTGTCTGGTCTGGGGTCTGTATTTAGGGGATAGTCAGGTCTGGGGTCTGTATTTAGGGCATAGTCAGGTCTGGAGTCTGTATTTAGGGGTTGTCTGGTCTGGGGTCTGTATTTAGGGGTTGTCTGGTCTGGGGTCTGTATTTAGTGGTTGTGTAGTCTGGGGTCTGCATTTAGGGGTTTTCTGTTCTGGGGTCTGTATTTAGGGGTTGTCTGGTCTGGGGTCTGCATTTAGGGGTTTTCTGGTCTGTGGTCTGCATTTAGGGGTTTTCTGGTCTGGGGTCTGTATTTAGAGGTTATCTGGTCGGGGGTCTGTATTTAGGGGTTGTCTGGTCTGGGGTCTGTATTTAGGGGTTTTCTGTTCTGGGGTCTGTATTTAGGAGTTGTCTGGTCCGGGGCCTGTATTTAGGGGTTGTCTGGTCCGGGGCCTGTATTTAGGGATTGTCTGGTCCGGGGCCTGTATTTAGGGGTTGTCTGGTCTGCTGGTCCGGGGGTTGTATTTAGGGGTTTTCTGTTCTGGGGTCTGTATTTAGGAGTTTTCTGGTCTGTGGTCTGCATTTAGGGGTTTTCTGGTCTGGGGTCTGTATTTAGGGGTTATCTGGTCCGGGGTCTGTATTTAGGGGTTTTCTGTTCAGGGGTCTGTATTTAGGAGTTGTCTGGTCCGGGGCCTGTATTTAGGGGTTGTCTGGTCCGGGGACTTTATTTAGGAGTTGTCTGGTCCGCTGGTCCAGGGGTTGTATTTAGGGGTTGTCTGGTCTGGGGTCTGTATTTAGGGGATTATCTCAGACCTATCTTTTAGGTATTGTCTGGTCTAGGGTCTGGGTATATAGGCATTCTGGTCTGGGGTCAGTATTTATTTAGCCTGGGTTCTGTTTGTAGAGGTTCGGCATTAGGGGTCTGTAGTCGTTTTTGGGAGTGGTGAAGGGGGTCATTTGCATTATTTGGGTTCATATACTGTAGATTTGGGGCTTGTCCTATGTATTTGGGAGGCCAAAGCTTTGTGCCCTGCGTTCTCCTTTCATGTTGACTCTGTAGTGGAGTGAAGTATGTGGGGAAGGGGCTAAGACTGACCTGAGTGGAGTCTTACACTATATACACCCCTCCCCTCCCTACTACGGGCCTGGCCGGGGTGGTATTATATAAGCATTGTGCCTCTATAAAGATGGCTCCCGAAGCGGCACTACATGTACCAGACACACAATGTATTCCCGGGACACGGCCTGCAGTGTACAGAATGGAGGTTTCTCTTCGAGCTGTCACCACTAGGATTAAACCCCCCATTCTTTACACTGCAGGCCGTATCCAGGGAACCCGACAAAAGTGAAAAATGTTTCTAGAAGAAAGAGACTTTATATTTAGAGTTTGGTTCAGAGATGGATGTGATGTATCAGGAGGAGAGAATCCGATCTATATGAGCCTCCCTCTGCGCCTCCTCCTGGCACACACCCCGGGCCGGGCAGTGGGCGCTCCTGTAATGGGCTGTTAGATACGACCTGGCAGAGGACGAGGCCCAGAGAGTAGCTGATAATGAGTAAAGTGCACCTGGTAATGAAGAGGCGGAGGAGGGGAGCGGGAGCCAGACAAGCGGGAGGGCGCCAGACCGGAGACAGTGTATCAGCCCAAGAGCTGACCATCATATATCTAATCAATCCAGTGAACCAGTGTATCTAAGCCTATCAAGTGTGATACTGTCTGCTGAGCTATGTATCTAATCCTGTGATGTGTAGTACTGCCAGCCATGCTGTGTATCTAATCCTATCAGATGTGATACTGCCTGCTGAGCTGTGTATCTAATCCTGTGATGTGTAGTACTGCCAGCCATGCTGTGTATCTAATCCTATCAGATGTGATACTGCCTGCTGAGCTGTGTATCTAATCCTGTGATGTGTAGTACTGCCTGCTGAGCTGTGTATCTAATCCTATCATGTGTGATACTGTATACTGAGCTGTGTATCTAATCCTATCAGATGTGATACAGTCTACTGAGCTTATTTATCTAGGTTCACTATGGAAGATACTATAAGTTGTATCTAAGCCGCTTGGTTATGTGCAATACAACAAGTGGCTGTATCTAAGCCCACTCTGTGTGATCCTATAAGCTGCTGTATCTAAGCCCACTCTGTGTGATCCTATGAGCTGCTGTATCTAAGCCCATGATGTGTGATACTATGAGCTGCTGTATCTAAGCCCACTCTGTGTGATCCTATGAGCTGCTGTATCTAAGCCCATGATGTGTGATCCTATGAGCTGCTGTATCTAAGCCCACTCTGTGTGATCCTATGAGCTGCTGTATCTAAGCCCACTCTGTGTGATACTATGAGCTGCTGTATCTAAGCCCATGATGTGTGATACTATGAGCTGCTGTATCTAAGCCTACTCTGTGTGATCCTATGAGCTGCTGTATCTAAGCCCACTCTGTGTGATACTATGAGCTGCTGTATCTAAGCCCACTCTGTGTGATACTATGAGCTGCTGTATCTAAGCCTGCCGTGTTGGATACGGCCTCCTGCTGACGCTGTGCTCCTGCCCTCAGGGATGAAGATGATGGTGAGGACTATAACAGTGAAGATGATGGGGGCGAGGGGGACAATAACAGCCAGTGCTCCCTCCTGTCCAGGTAGCGGCGGGGGGTCACCTGCATGCTGTGCTGTGCTGTGCTGCCCCTGTGTGTGCTGCTGCCCCCTGCAGGACGTCACGGCCAGGACAGGTGTCTATACTACCTCTTATGTCTTCAGATCTTCTCCTGCCCGGTGTCACACTGACCCCATCTTTATTACAAATGTCCCAGCTCATCAGCCTTTCCTATATCCAGTCACCTATCTGTATCTGGGAAAGCTGGGTGACGTCCAGTGCGGTGCCCTGTAGTGCAGGTAAGTACACAGGTGGTGTTATGGCGGCCATACTGGTTGTCACCACATCAATGTTCTGCTAGCTGCACTTCTCTTCACCTGCCACTAGGTGGAGCCATATGGACAGGTGACAACCAGTGTGGTCAGACTATAAGTAGCTGTTCTCATCCTGTTAGTCGCTGACCGATTCCCTGTGAGGGGCCACAGCTCTGCAGTCTTGATGGGGTTTGCAGTGATGGGGGAGGGGGCTGCTTGTTCTTTGCCTGTTCTGTCTTGTGGGTTTTATTGATGTGATATGGACATAGCGCCACCTACAGGGCAGCAGAGGACATAGCAGGCGCTGTCGTCTCTCTTCATACAGATATGACTGGACGATGCAGCAGAGCTGAGTTAGTGTCCGTGCCCCAGTACATGTCCTACAGTATAGGCTGAATGACAACCTCAGCTCTGCTACATCTATAGACCACGGTCAGCCATATCTTACAGCGCCACCCCATGGGCACGGCCAGGGCTCGAACACCAGTTTTGGTCATGATGGCCATGGCTTGACCTCAGTGCTGAGACGTATTGTGGGAATGACAGAGACGGACTGATGTCATGCAGTGCAATAATCGCCTTCTGATGACCGCCATGCTTTACACTGCAGCAGAAGGATAGACAATGAGACTATGAGGAGCGACCTGGTGAGCGCAAAACCCAACTCACTGTCTGTTCACTTCATTTCAGCCATGACGACGACCGCCAGGAGGAGAGTAAGAGGCTCGTCGGGTAAATATGTCTGTGATATACCTGTGTGCAGTGTATACGGGGACAATACAAGGGATATATGAGGAGGGGGGCTCTGCTTAGAGATGGTGGGGGCCCCTGGATAGCAAGCAGAGTAGGGGCCCGGTTCACTGTTGCTTTTCTTGGGGGCCCATGGCAACTGCCCAGCTTGGCAAACCATAGAACATAGAAGGAGCAGGGTCCCCTGCAGCACAGAGTATTTCAGCAGAGGACTGTGCTGATCTTATAGGTCACACGTTGCGTGTTTATGGCGGTATAATGGATGACATGTCTGTGTTTTACTCCCTGTCACACCAGCAAGATGTCCGACATGAGGAACAAGATGAACGACGGGTATAAGATGGTGACCAGGCAAGTGACGTGTGCCGTGCCCCCCACCCCCAAACCTTACACTCCTCCGGCCACCAGGGCTGACCCATTCATGGGTCACACAAAAGGCCCAGCTGGGAGCTGCTGTGTGCGGAGACAGCGCCACCTGGTGGACAGTGAGAGAGCCCCATAAATGGTGACAGAGGGCCCCTATATACTGCACATGCAGAGTGTCCCATTACATAGTATTAGTGTCAGCATGGGGTGAGAGTCCCCCCATAAATAGATACAAAGTAATGGTGCCCCTATACCTAGTGCCAGCCTCCCTATCACTATTACACTCCCCCTGCGGCATATACTCGCCCGTCCGCGGCCACCTCTCAGATAGCCGGCCCCGGTCACTATATACGGGGTGACGGCTGACGGGCCCCGCCGTTAGTCACAGAACAGATGTCTTTATTTTTCTGTCGTGTTAGTCGCAGCGCTCTCGCTTCCCGCCCGCCGGCTCGCCATGTGTTCAGTGGGCTGTTTGTGTATCCCAAAATATCTATTGTCAAACCACAACAGAAGCCGCTGCCCCCCGCCGTGCAACCCCACATCCCCCCTCCGCGCCGTCCTAAATCTTACGCTGTATTATACTGCACGGATGGTGCCTGTTAACCCCGTAAATGCCTCAATCAATGATAACCAGGGCATGGGGGCCACCTTATTGGCACCGATTGCCACCCCCTGGAGCTCCATCGGAGGGCGGCGATCAGATATCGTGACAGCCAGGCGTCTGTATCTGGCCCTGCACAAAAAGACGCCGTATGCAGCCCCATATGGAAACCCAAAAAAGTTACTTGTGTCAGAATGTGGCATTGATCTGTAGGGATCTACCGTTCAAAAGGTGGCGCTAGAGCACCTACCCCTTTTCCACCAAGGAGCGCTTATTTGCATATTCCTTACCTTGTGCTCCTCAGTCTTTCACGCCTTCCTGCCAGGTCTTATATAACTTCTCCTCAAAGAACCGGAAAGGGCAAAGGTTCAAGTCCCGCCCACCTCGCGATACATTAACCCTCTCATCACTGTACAGTAGCCTCCCAGTGCATTACACTGAATCTGTAGTTCAACAGCACCATCAACTGACCAACACCGGTACTGCACCGACTGAACATATAAAATGGAGAGCAGCAAGTCATGCTAAATAGGGGTGCAATATTAAGGGGGTGCCATTGTCCTCCTTGAAAACATTACAACACGGGGGCATAGACAAGGTGACAGAGGCCTACAAACAACGCTACACCATACTGTTCAGCAGAAATAACCCCTTTTCAGCCACAGGCCTGCGGGGAGGGAGACTCCTTCTCCTCCACCAGGTCTTCTCTCTGGGTTTTCTTGACCATGTCGCTCAGGGATGTTATAACACTTGAGTATGTGATGAGAAAGCAGCAAATATTCACCAGCGCTGGTCCTGCGCCCTGACAACATAATAATAATATGGGTTTGCAGACAGTACAGGAGGAGACATGACATGATGTAGCACATACACTCACCGGCCACTTTATTAGGTACACCATGCTAGTAACGGGTTGGACCCCCTTTTGCCTTCAGAACTGCCTCAATTCTTCGTGGCATAGATACAACAAGGTGCTGGAAGCATTCCTCAGAGATTTTGGTCCATATTGACATGATGGCATCACACAGTTGCCGCAGATTTGTCGGCTGCACATCCATGATGCGAATCTCCCGTTCCACCACATCCCAAAGATGCTCCTCTATTGGATTGAGATCTGGTGACTGTGGAGGCCATTGGAGTACAGTGAACTCATTGTCATGTTCAAGAAACCAGTCTGAGATGATTCCAGCTTTATGACATGGCATTGCATTATCCTGCTGAAAGTAGCCATCAGATGTTGGGTACATTGTGGTCATAAAGGGATGGACATGGTCAGCAACAATACTCAGGTAGGCTTTGGTGTTGCAACGATGCTCAATTGGTACCAAGGGGCCCAAAGAGTGCCAAGAAAATATTCCCCACACCATGACACCACCACCACCAGCCTGAACCGTTACCGATACAAGGCAGGATGGATCCAGGCTTTCATGTTGTTGACGCCAAATTCTGACCCTACCATCCGAATGTCGCAGCAGAAATCGAGACTCATCAGACCAGGCAACGTTTTTCCAATCTTCAATTGTCCAATTTCGATGAGCTTGTGCAAATTGTAGCCTCAGTTTCCTGTTCTTAGCTGAAAGGAGTGGCACCCGGTGTGGTCTTCTGCTGCTGTAGCCCATCTGTAGCCTCAAAGTTGGACGTACTGTGCGGCGTTCAGAGATGCTCTTCTGGCTACCTTGGTTGTAACGGGTGGCTATTTGAGTCACTGTTGCCTTTCTATCAGCTGGAACCAGTCTGGCCATTCTCCTCTGACCTCTGGCATCAACAACGCATTTCCGCCCACAGAACTGCCGCTCACTGGATGTTTTTTCTTTTTCGGACCATTCTCTGTAAACCCTAGAGATGGTTGTGCGTGAAAATCCCAGTAGATCAGCAGTTTCTGAAATACTCAGACCAGCCCTTCTGGCACCAACAACCATGCCACGTTCAAAGGCACTCAAATCACCTTTCTTCCCCATACTGATGCTCGGTTTGAACTGCAGGAGATTGTCTTGACCATGTCTACATGCCTAAATGCACTGAGTTGTCGCCATGTGATTGGCTGATTAGAAACTAAGTGTTAACGAGCAGTTGGACAGGTGTACCTAATAAAGTGGCCAGTGAGTGTATAATACAGCCATATAGTAACCAAGTCGTGTCTCTAACACATCACTGGTGCACCGATTTTCACCCCTCTTACAAGTGGACTATATTGCACCCCAACCTGACACCAAGATCCAGAAGCAGGTCAAGGTCCGCTAGCTAGTACCAAAAAAGAAAAAAAAAGAAGCGAGCTTCCCTATCTTTGCCGCGGATTCCATGGCAGATTACACGGCTCGAGGATTGAGACACGCTCCAGTGTAGGCCCATCCATTCGGACCTACACAGGAACGAAGGCCGCAACGGAATGACGATGCTACATTAGCATTCCATCACGGCGAGTGGCGCAGAATGTTCACACAGCGGAAAAGGTTTCTGCGACTTTTTCCTCCTTGTAAACATACCCAAAAAGAGGAATCACCGGCAATAGAGGAAATTCTGTCATATATATTTTATGTTCTATCGACCCCAATGGGTTAAATAAAAAGAGATAGAACTATTTGTCTTATCTTATCTATCTATAAAGAAAAATATTTATGATGTTGTTGTTGTTATTATTATTATTTAATTATTTTATTATTTATTATCATCATAATTTTATTTTATTTCTGTTCCTATAAAACTATAATTTGTCTACACAGAGAGGAGCTGGATGAGCTCAGGTACAAAGATCTTTCCTTACATTCTGTTATTTATCTACCAGTTCCTTATATATTCATTGCATTATTTTATTATTTATATTTATTTATGTATTTATTGTTTGGGTGGGGGTGGGGGGGATTCTGGTCCTGAGATTCGCACTAGTAAATATTCATAAATGAAGAATGAGCCGGATTTAGAGTCCTGAGAAAATGACAGTCCTCCCTCTTTAACACTATGTTTTATAGATAGGTTCCTAGGAGTCCTGACAGTATTCTACACTATATTTTATAGATAGATTCCTAGGAGCCCTAAGAGTATTCTACACTATGTTTTATAGATAGGTTCCTAGGAGTCCTGACAGTGTCATACACTATGTTTTATAGATAGGTTCCTAGGAGTCCTGACAGTGTCATACACTATGTTTTATAGATAGGTTCCTAGGAGTCCTGACAGTGTTCTACACTATGTTTTATAGATAGGTTCCTAGGAGTCCTAAGAGTATTCTACACTATGTTTTATAGATAGGTTCCTAGGAGCCCTAAGAGTATTCTACACTATGTTTTATAGATGGGTTCCTAGGAGTCCTAAGAGTATTCTACACTATATTTTATAGATAGGTTCCTGGGAGCCCTGACAGTATTCTACACTATGTTTTATAGATAGGTTCCTAGGAGTCCTGACAGTGTCATACACTATGTTTTATAGACAGGTTCCTAGGAGTCCTAAGAGTATTCTACACTATGTTTTATAGATAGGTTCCTAGGAGCCCTAAGAGTATTATACACTATGTTTTATAGATAGGTTCCTAGGAGTCCTGACAGTATTCTACACTATGTTTTAAAGAAAATTTAAATTGTGTTTTTTTTATTATTATATCCTGATACCTAAAAACATAGAAGTCACAGAGGGTGGACTTTACTTTTCTCAACTGTTTTCTTATTGAATAGAAAAAAACTAACAATCTAAGCGATCTATGTGACCCTTGTGTAGTGATGAGACTCTCGGGCCTGGGCTGTGTGATGGTCTTGTGAGTGTTGTGTGGTTTTGTATTTTATTCCCTTAATACCTGTTTTCCTGAGCCCATCATAGGGTACAGCGTGTGCTCATGATCAGCTATAGGGCCTTGCAGTATCACCAGATGGCAGTGAGGTGTAAGGTGTGCAAGCCTTTCATACTGGGTAGTAAAGGATATTCCAGGAATAATGATGCAGATGCTCCTCAGGGGCGGGGCCAGCAGAAAGATGACTGAGCATATAGTTGAGAAAGCAGAGAGATTAGAGACTGCTTTGATGTACAGATGTCCGTCCTCTGACCAAGTATAGTTCCATAATGTCCATGACCCCAGGTGAGCTGCAGGATATGACCCTCTTTGTGTCTGTGGTATACACCCGCCATATACTTACTATTCCTGTGTCTTATGATTTCAGGGCTAAAGGGAAGGAGAAAAAAGGCGGAATCTTCAGGTACATAAAGATAGATGTGATAAGGTAGAAAACCATGAGACAAAGTATCTAGAGTTTGTAAGAACTGCTATCTGAAGAAGGGGTGAAATTCAGCTTTCACAGATTCCTGAATGGCAAGTCTGCTTAGTTCCAGAGCAATCTCATAATGAGAATCCCTAGTCTGGGAAAGGCGAAGTAGAAGCTCCAGGAGAAATATAATGGCAGCCATATGTATACTAAGATGTCCCATCATAAGTAATGTAATGTACGTACACAGTGACTGCACCAGCAGAATAGTGAGTGCAGCTCTGGAGTATAATACAGGATAAGTAATGTAATGTATGTAACACAGTGACTGTACCAGCAGAATAGTGAGCGCAGCTCTGGAGTATAATACAGGATAAGTAATGTAATGTATGTACACAGTGACTGCACCAGCAGAATAGTGAGCGCAGCTCTGGAGTATAATACAGGATAAGTAATGTAATGTATGTACACAGTGACTGTACCAGCAGAATAGTGAGCGCAGCTCTGGAGTATAATACAGGATAAGTAATGTAATGTATGTACACAGTGACTGCACCAGCAGAATAGTGAGCGCAGCTCTGGAGTATAATACAGGATAAGTAATGTAATGTACGTACACAGTGACTGCACCAGCAGAATAGTGAGTGCAGCTCTGGAGTATAATACAGGATAAGTAATGTAATGTATGTAACACAGTGACTGTACCAGCAGAATAGTGAGCGCAGCTCTGGAGTATAATACAGGATAAGTAATGTAATGTATGTACACAGTGACTGCACCAGCAGAATAGTGAGCGCAGCTCTGGAGTATAATACAGGATAAGTAATGTAATGTATGTACACAGTGACTGTACCAGCAGAATAGTGAGCGCAGCTCTGGAGTATAATACAGGATAAGTAATGTAATGTATGTACACAGTGACTGCACCAGCAGAATAGTGAGCGCAGCTCTGGAGTATAATACAGGATAAGTAATGTAATGTATGTACACAGTGACTGCACCAGCAGAATAGTGAGTGCAGCTCTGGAGTATAATACAGGATAAGTAATGTAATGTATGTACACAGTGACTGCACCAGCAGAATAGTGAGCGCAGCTCTGGAGTATAATACAGGATAAGTAATGTAATGTATGTACACAGTGACTGTACCAGCAGAATAGTGAGCGCAGCTCTGGAGTATAATACAGGATAAGTAATGTAATGTATGTACACAGTGACTGTACCAGCAGAATAGTGAGCGCAGCTCTGGAGTATAATACAGGATAAGTAATGTAATGTATGTACACAGTGACTGTACCAGCAGAATAGTGAGCGCAGCTCTGGGGTATAATACAGGATAAGTAATGTAATGTATGTACACAGTGACTGTACCAGCAGAATAGTGAGCGTAGCTCTGGGGTATAATACAGGATAAGTAATGTAATGTATGTACACAGTGACTGTACCAGCAGAATAGTGAGCGCAGCTCTGGAGTATAATACAGGATAAGTAATGTAAGGTATGTACACAGTGACTGTACCAGCAGAATAGTGAGCGTAGCTCTGGAGTATAATACAGGATAAGTAATGTAATGTATGTACACAGTGACTGTACCAGCAGAATAGTGAGCGCAGCTCTGGAGTATAATACAGGATAAGTAATGTAATGTATGTACACAGTGACTGTACCAGCAGAATAGTGAGCACAGCTCTGGAGTATAATACAGGGTAAGTAATGTAATGTATGTACACAATGACTGTACCAGCAGAATAGTGAGCACAGCTCTGGAGTATAATACAGGATAAGTAATGTAAGGTATGTACACAGTGACTGTACCAGCAGAATAGTGAGCACAGCTCTGGAGTATAATACAGGATAAGTAATGTAATGTATGTACACAGTGACTGCACCAGCAGAATAGTGAGCGTAGCTCTGGAGTATAATACAGGATAAGTAATGTAATGTATGTACACAGTGACTGTACCAGCAGAATAGTGAGCGCAGCTCTGGAGTATAATACAGGATAAGTAATGTAATGTATGTACACAGTGACTGTACCAGCAGAATAGTGAGCGCAGCTCTGGAGTATAATACAGGATATAATTTCTCCATGAATTTTAGAAAGTCGCAGAACCTTGTACTTGAGCAGAGAATAAACTTAATTTACTTAATAGTGGTTGTGAATAATGACATATATAAAATAATACAATAATACATGTATCTATAGCAGCTACTTGCTGATTGTTTCTCTCTAGTCTAGTAATGGTCACTCCGTTGTATTTGTGTTGTATTAATTTGCTGTAATCTCACAGATTATTATACAGATTATTATACATGTTATATTCTTTCTCAATAATAGCAAAAATAAGGACAAGAATAAGACCAAGGACCCCAAAGAGAAGTATATACTGTGTGCGGTGTGGATATATGCAGCGATGTTTCTTTAATCCGGTATTACACAGATTTGACATTTTATTAAATTTTCAGAATTATAAATTGATCATAGAATATTATAAAGGACCTCCCAGTCTTCTGTCTCTGTACAGCATCTGCTCCAGCTCTGCGAGGGTCCGGGATATACTGTAAGACGAGAGGACTTGTATTATTAGATGACGGATTAAAGAAATTCTGCTGTGATGTGTGCGGGGGTCAGAGCTCTTGAGTGGTTGAGAATTTTCTTTGAAAGATTTTGTAGTGATGTGGACCATATCGGTATAACCTGGGTATATACTGTATCTAATATATATGTACAGCTGGTATAACCTGGGGATCTCCTGTATATAATATACAGTCCTATGAAAAAGTTTGGGCACCCCTATTAATCTTAATCATTTTTAGTTCTAAATATTTTGGTGTTTATAACAGCCATTTCAGTTTGATATATCTAATAACTGATGGACACAGTAATATTTCAGGATTGAAATGAGGTTTATTGTACTAACAGAAAATGCGCAATATGCATTAAACCAAAATTTGACCGGTGCAAAAGTATGGGCACCTCAACAGAAAAGTGACATTAATATTTAGTAGATCCTCCTTTTGCAAAGATAACAGCCTCTAGTCGCTTCCTGTAGCTTTTAATCAGTTCCTGGATCCTGGATGAAGGTATTTTGGACAAACAATTCAAGTTCAGTTAAGTTAGATGGTCGCCGAGCATGGACAGCCCGCTTCAAATCATCCCACAGATGTTCAATGATATTCAGGTCTGGGGACTGGGATGGCCATTCCAGAACATTGTAATTGTTCCTCTGCATGAATGCCTGAGGATTTGGAGCGGTGTTTTGGATCATTGTCTTGCTGAAATATCCATCCCCGGCGTAACTTCAACTTCGTCACTGATTCTTGAACATTATTCTCAAGAATCTGCTGATACTGAGTGGAATCCATGCGACTCTCAACTTTAACAAGATTCCCGATGCCGGCATTGGCCACACAGCCCCAAAGCATGATGGAACCTCCACCAAATTTTACAGTGGGTAGCATGTGTTTTTCTTGGAATGCTGTTTCTTTTTGGACGCCATGCATAACGCCTTTTTTTATAACCAAACAACTCAATTTTTTTTTCCAAAATGAAGCTGCCTTGTCCAAATGTGCTTTTTCATACCTCAGGCAACTCTATTTGTGGCGTACGTGCAGAAACGGCTTCTTTCTCATCACTCTCCCATACAGCTTCTATTTGTGCAAAGTGCGCTGTATAGTTGACCGATGCACAGTGACACCATCTGCAGCAAGATGATGCTGCAGCTCTTTGGAGGTGGTCTGTGGATTGTCCTTGACTGTTCTCACCATTCTTCTTCTCTGCCTTTCTGATATTTTTCTTGGCCTGCCACTTCTGGGCTTAACAAGAACTGTCCCTGTGGTCTTCCATTTCCTTACTATGTTCCTCACAGTGGAAACTGACAGGTTAAATCTCTGAGACAACTTTTTGTATCCTTCCCCTGAACAACTATGTTGAACAATCTTTGTTTTCAGATCATTTGAGAGTTGTTTTGAGTAGCCCATGATGCCACTCTTCAGAGGAGATTCAAATAGGAGATCAACTTGCAATTGGCCACCTTAAATACCTTTTCTTATGATTGGATACATCTGGCTATGAAGTTCAAAGCTCACTGAGGTTACAAAACCAATTTTGTGCTTCAGTAAGTCAGTAAAAAGTAGTTAGGGGAATTCAAATCAATAAAATGATAAGGGTGCCCATACTTTTGCACCGGTCAAATTTTGGTTTAATGCATATTGCACATTTTCTGTTAGTACAATAAACCTCATTTCAATCCTGAAATATTACTGTGTCCATCAGTTATTAGATATATCAAACTGAAATGGCTGTTGCAAACACCAAAATATTTAGAACAAAAAATGATTAAGATTAATAGGGGTGCCCAAACTTTTTCATAGGACTGTATATGTACAGCTGGTATAACCTGGGTATATATTGTATATAATATATATGTACAGCTGGTATAACCTGGGGATCTCCTGTATATAATATATATGTACAGCTGGTATAACCTGAGTATATATTGTATATAATATATATGTACAGCTGGTATAACCTGGGTATATCCTGTATATAATATATATGTACAACTGATATAACTTGGGGATCTCCTGTATATAATATATATGTACAGCTGATATAACCTGGGTATATACTGTATATAATATATATGTACAGCTGGTATAACCTGGGTATCTCCTATATATAATTATATATGTACAGCTGGTATGACCTGGGTATATACTGTATATAATTATATATGTACAGCTGGTATAACCTGGGTATATTCTGTATATAATTATATATGTACAGCTGGTATGACCTGGGTATATTCTGTATATAATTATATATGTACAGCTGGTATAATCTGGGTATATTCTGTGTATAATTATATATGTACAGCCGGTATAACCTGGGTATATTCTGTATGTAATTATATATGTACAGCTGGTATAACCTGGGTATCTCCTGTATGTAATTATATATGTGCAGCTGGTATAACCTAGGTATCTCCTGTATGTAATTATATATGTACAGCTGGTATAACCTGGGTATATACTGTATATAATTATATATGTACAGCTGGTATGACCTGGGTATATTCTGTATATAATTATATATGTACAGCTGGTATAACCTGGGTATATTCTGTGTATAATTATATATGTACAGCCGGTATAACCTGGGTATATTCTGTATATAATTATATATGTACAGCTGGTATGACCTGGGTATATTCTGTATATAATTATATATGTACAGCTGGTATAACCTGGGTATATACTGTATATAATTATATATGTACAGCTGGTATAACCTGGGTATATTCTGTATATAATTATATATGTACAGCTGGTATGACCTGGGTATATTCTGTATATAATTATATATGTACAGCTGGTATAATCTGGGTATATTCTGTGTATAATTATATATGTACAGCCGGTATAACCTGGGTATATTCTGTGTATAATTATATATGTACAGCTGGTATAACCTGGGTATATACTGTATATTGTAATATATGTACAGCCGGTATAACCTGGGGATCTCCTGTATATAATTATATATGTACAGCTGGTATAACCTGGGTATATACTGTATATTGTAATATATGTACAGCCGGTATAACCTGGTTATCTTTTCGGAGAGTATCCATGAAGTAGAGGATATGTTACTGTGACGCAGTGACAGATGGTCTTGGGCAGCGGTCCTGGTGGGCGGCAGCCATACTGTGCCATGGAGGAGAGTTTGTGGGAGTCTGTGTATACAGGGAGTCTCTGAGTAAACTCAAATATTCTTGTAAAACAAAGAAATGATTTAGCAAACAATAAGTAATGACTTGACAAGATGAGAGATCAGTACAGCCGAGCGGTTCGATGTGCCGGGTATCAGACTGTAAGACACAGCGGATTATTGGTCACACTTAGATAACAGTATTAGCTATTGGATACTTTATATTGTTGGGGTCTATAGTGGTGGAGGGGTTAATGTCACCAGGTCTGGTGGTGTAGGATAGAGAAGGGGTGTGTTGTTTCCCTGGTGGTCTATGGTAAGACATAGGTTAATACTTAGCAATCTAGGGTAGGGTAGAGCGATCGGGATCGGATTCTCATTGCCGATCAAGTAAATTTCGCAATCGGAATTCCAATCCCGATCTTTTCCGGTGGGATTGAGGTCAGAGGTCATCTCAAGATCGGCTCAACCCTATTCATGTATATATCATAAATAGGGTTGAGCAATCGGGATTGGGAAAGATCGGATACCGATCGGCGATCAAGCAAATTTCACGATTGCGATCAGGATCGACTAGAAAATGATTGAAAATCGGATTTTAAAAACAATCCATAAAAATCTAGATCAACTCAACCCTAATTTAGGACACATTATGTGAGGATAACATTTTGTCCCCTGGTGGTCTAGGGTAGATAGTGGGTTAATGTGTTTGTAGTCTAGCAAAATATAGTGGGATGATATTTAGTTCCCTGGTGGTGTAGGGTAAGATAGGGGGTTAATACATAGCAGTCTGGAATACGTAAGATTAACATATTTTTCTTTGGTTGTCAATGATAAATAGTAGGTTGATGTGTAATAGTCTAGGGTAATGTAGGGGTGGTCTAGGGTAATATAGGGAGTATCGAGGTGGTCTAGGGTAATATAGGGGGTATATAGGTGGTCTAGGGTAATGTAGGGGGTATATAGGTGGTCTAGGGTAATATAGGGAGTATCTAGGTGGTCTAGGGTAATATAGGGGGTATCTAGGTGGTCTAGGGTAATGTAGGGGGTATCTAGGTGGTCTAGGGTAATGTAGGGGGTATCTAGGTGGTCTAGGGTAATATAGGGGGTATCTAGGTGGTCTAGGGTAATGTAGGGGGTATATAGGTGGTCTAGGGTAATGTAGGGTGTATCTAGGTGGTCTAGGGTAATATAGGGGGTATCTAGGTGGTCTAGGGTAATATAGGGGGTATCTAGGTGGTCTACGGTAATATAGGGGGTATCGAGGTGGTCTAGGGTAATATAGGAGGTATCTAGGTAGTCTAGGGTAATATAGGGGGTATCGAGGCGGTCTAGGGTAATATAGGGGGTATCTAGGTGGTCTAGGGTAATATGGGGGTATCTAGGTGGTCTAGGGTAATATAGGGGGTATCTAGGTAGTCTAGGATAACTTCGGTTATTAATAAATGGCAGTCTAGGGTATGTGAGACGGTTATTATCCTGTTCCCTGCTGATCTAGGATAAATAGTGGGGGTATGTGTGGTAATTAAAGGAAATATATTTTATTCCTTGGTGGTCTAGGGTAGGATAGGGGTCTAATACATAGTGGTCTAGGATATGTCAGGGTGACATCATGCTCCCTAGTGGTTTAGGGTACATAGTGGGCTAATATCTGTGTGTATTCTAGGGTAATATAGAGTTCATATTTTTTTCTTTGTAGTCTAGAGCAAGATAAGGAATAATATATAGCAGTCCAGGGTACATGAGGGTAACATCTCTCACCCTGGTGGTCTTGGGTAAGTAGTGGGATAATGTGTGGCAGTGTCATGTAATGTAGTAGGATGATATTTTATTCCTATGTTGTCTAGGGTAAGATTGGGGGCTAATGCATTGCAGTCTAGGGTATGTCAGGGTAATAGCTAGCTCCCTGCTGGTCTAGTGTAAGTAGTGGATTAATGTGTGGTAATTTAAGGGAATATGGTGGGATGATATTTTGTCCCTGGTGGTCTAGGGTAAGATAGGGGTAAATACATGATACGCTAGGATATAAAAAGGGTTAATATTTTGGTCCCTGGTGGTCTAGGGTAAGATAGGGGTAAATACATGATAGGCTAGGATATAAAAGGGGTTAATATTTTGGTCCCTGGTGGTCTAGGGTAAGATAGGGGTAAATACATGATAGGATAGGATATAAAAGGGTTTAATATTTTGGTCCCTGGTGGTCTAGGGTTAGATAGGGGTAAATACATGTTTGTCTAGGATATAAAAGGGGTTAATATTTTGGTCCCTGGTGGTCTAGGGTAAGATAGGGGTAAATACATGATAGGATAGGATATAAAAGGGGTTAATATTTTGTTCCCTGGTGGTCTAGGGTAAGATAGGGGTAAATACATGATAGGCTAGGATATAAAAGGGGTTAATATTTTGTTCCCTGGTGGTCTAGGGTAAGATAGGGGTAAATACATGATAGGATAGGATATAAAAGGGTTTAATATTTTGGTCCCTGGTGGTCTAGGGTAAGATAGGGGTAAATACATGATAGGCTAGGATATAAAAGGGGTTAATATTTTGGTCCCTGGTGGTCTAGGGTAAGATAGCGGGCTAATACATGTTTGTCTAGGATATAAAAGGGGTTAATATTTTGGTCCCTGGTGGTCTAGGGTAAGATAGGGGTAAATACATGATAGGCTAGGATATAAAAGGGGTTAATATTTTGGTCCCTGGTGGTCTAGGGTAAGATAGGGGTAAATACATGATAGGCTAGGATATAAAAGGGGTTAATATTTTGGTCCCTGGTGGTCTAGGGTAAGATAGGGGTAAATACATGATAGGCTAGGATATAAAAGGGGTTAATATTTTGGTCCCTGGTGGTCTAGGGTAAGATAGGGGTAAATACATGATAGGCTAGGATATAAAAGGGGTTAATATTTTGGTCCCTGGTGGTCTAGGGTAAGATAGGGGTAAATACATGATAGGCTAGGATATAAAAGGGGTTAATATTTTGGTCCCTGGTGGTCTAGGGTAAGATAGGGGTAAATACATGATAGGCTAGGATATAAAAGGGGTTAATATTTTGGTCCCTGGTGGTCTAGGGTAAGATAGGGGTAAATACATGATAGGCTAGGATATAAAAGGGGTTAACATTTTGGTCCCTGGTGGTCTAGGGTAAGATAGGGGTAAATACATGATAGGCTAGGATATAAAAGGGGTTAATATTTTGTTCCCTAGTGGTCTAGGGTAAGATAGGGGTAAATACATGATAGGCTAGGATATAAAAGGGGTTAATATTTTGTTCCCTAGTGGTCTAGGGTAAACTAATGAGTTCAAACCAGGTTTTCTGGTGGTTTTCTCATGTCCCCACGTCTTATCTGTTCGGCAGCGGGGACTATGTGGTATACCCCGAGTTACCTCAATCATGTGCACCCCTCTCTGGACTATGGGGTGTACCCCGAGTTGCCCCAATCATGTGCACCCCTCTCTGTGTACATTGTAGCCTCGCTTAGCATCTGCAGCATAAAAGGCGCATTGAAGAGCAGAAACCCAAAGCCGTATCTGTGTCTTGTCTGCCGGTAAATATTTAATGCCCTGAGTAACCGGATCCGCGCATCGTCAGCGGCCTTCACGAGGCTCAGCGAGAAATAGTGGAGACGTCTCCAGAACCGGAGGAACGTGACGTGAGTCCTCCACCAAGTACCAGCAGAAAGGAGTGGAGTAAAGATTCCAAACCCCCAAGGCTTACACCTCAGTCCGAGACCAATATGGCAGCAGCTGTCAGGTCCACTTCTCCATGTCACGTCTTCCAGTTACAGGTCCCCGCCCAGTCCCAGTCTCAGGTTCTTCATCCAATATTCATGGCCAATATCAGGTGGCAGCCATTCTCCATGTTCCTCACCTCTCAGACAAGCCCCTCACCTGTTCCCAAACCCTTTCCTTCTATTCTTTTGGGGTTTTTTTGGTTTCTGCTGTCCGAAAGAAAGAGGTCACGACTTAAGATGATGGGATAAAGTCGCTCAGGCTCTGAAGTGTGTAGACCATATCAAGGCAAGGGTTCTCGGTGGTGCTGGAACGTTGAGTTGATGAAGAGGGTTCCTTTCGTGGTGAGTAGATCTTCTGTTACGTGGTCGATGGAAGGGGGTAGGGGTAGGGTGATGGCGGTCGTCTATGTGCTCCATCATGCATAGTCTGTCCGTTCCATCATGTAGCAGAGTTGATAGTGTTGACTTGTTTGATGTATTGCGGTCTGTCGTAACAATTCTGTGAAAAACCAATGGGACACCACCATGAGCTGAGCCAAGGGATAAACTCAGCTCTGCTGCACCTGGAATTATAAGATGGCGCACTACAGGTGAAAATAATATCCTCGGCTATCTGTGCCGCCATCTTAACACGGCAACCGTAGACTGGCGGACAGCTGTGTCATGGCTGACTGCGCGGCTTCAGTGTCTCAAGGACTCATTCAGTCTAGACTAGTCTAAGGAAGCTACGTGCACGGTTTAGCTGACTTTGTTAGATGTAACACTGCCAAGTGGATAAGATATAGCAGAGCAGAGTTTGTTTGAGCATCTAGAGGTAAGATATTACTAATGTAGTAGTGCGGAGGTTAGCAGAGCGGCAAAGTTCTTATGTAGGACAGGAGACCTCTCACGTAGTTCCCTCTTGATATCTTCTTCTGGGAACTCTTTGATTCTTGACATCTTGTCCCCATGGGGTATCCAGAGTTTAGTGGCCCCCTAGTGGTGGCATGAGGGAAAATGACCATCGACCACCAGACCGTCAGAAGGTCACTGCCACCGTGTCTGCATGGTCTCCACCCGTGGTCAGTGATGGAC